>NC_045438.1:2189079-2258318 GCF_002776525.5 Piliocolobus tephrosceles
GGAGGCCCAGAATTGAATAATAGAGTCTAATAAACCAAAAAGGAGCTCCTGATGAAAGGGGGAGGTCTAGCCCTCAGTTTCCCTCTCTCACATGCCTACTACTGCATTATAGCTTCTACCATGAGATGACCCTTGCTAGATGCTAGTATCATGCTTTAGAATCCCAACCTTCAGAACTGTGAGCCAAACTAGAGCCATGGGAGCAGAGCCAATGCAGAGAGACCCTACTAGGTTCATGCCTAGTGAGAATGTGGATTTGAAGCTTCCAGAGAGATTCCCCAGTAGGGCAATGCCTAGTGAAGCTGTCACAGTGAGACAGCCCCTAAGAACCCAGAGCCAGCATGCAGCTCCAACCCGAGAGAGCTGAAGCATAAACTGAGCCCAGGAAAACCATAGGAGTGGGGCTGCCAGAGGCATTGGGAGCCCAATCTGCCCAGTGTGCCTAGATGGTGGGACAGGAACTTAAAGGAGATAATTCCCCAGCTTTAAGACTTAGTGTTGGTTTTCCCTTTGGGTTTTGGACTTACTTGGGGGCAGTTGTCCTTTTCTTGTTGCCCATTTCTCCCTTTTCAGAATGTCTATCCTATGCCTGTCCCACCATTGTATTTTGAAAGTAGGTAATTTGATTTGATTTTGTGGACTCACCGTTGGAGGAATCTGTCTCATTACAAATTATGCTTTGAACTTCACTCAGATCAAATCTAGATGAGGCTCTAGACTTTGGATTTTGAGTTGATGGTAGAAAAAATTAAGACTTGTGAAAATACTATGATAGAATGAATATGTTTTGCATTGTGAGAAAGATATAAATTTGAAGGGCAAGGAGGCAATGCTATGGTTTGAATACATCCCTCAAGGTTTATGTGTGGGAAACATAATATCTGTAGTAACAGTGTTGGTAGGTGGGATATTTAAGAGGTGATTAGAACATGGGGGATCTGCTCTCATGAATTATTCAATACCATTATCTCAGGAATGGTTAGTTATTGCAAGTGTGGGCTCCTGGTAAACAGGGAAAATTTGGTCCCCATTTTCTCTCTGACTGATGAGCTTGCATCTGCCTTCTGCTTTCCATGATAAGATCACCCTCACCAGATGCCAGCGTCATGCTCTTAGACTTCCCAACCACCAGATCTGTGAGAAATAAATGTCCCTTTTAAATAAATTACTCAGCCTGTGGTATTCCGTTATAGCAGCAGAAAACACACTAAGAAAATACCCTACTTTGAAAAAAGTTGTCATAACAAAAATGCATCTACTGCCATATTTGTTATACTTCCTTTTACCTTAGGACAATTATTCACTTTCTCAGAATACACTTTTAAGTTATTTCCATGATTAAAATCCATGAAATATTGTGAGCAGGAAAGCTAGAATAGCAATGAAAAAAATAAAGTTGGGTAATTTTGGACATTATGGAGATCTGGTATCATGAGAAGGTCAGTACTGCATAATTACAGAACTGATTTCTTCATCAGGGTGAATATAGATTTTCAAATTATTACACATTTAAGTTTAAATAGGACATGGGAAACATACAATGTTAATTCTAAGAATTGTTATTTATAACTTTAAAGTTAAAGCATAATATTTTATGTATGTATGTGTATGTGGTTTTATAGCTTTATTTTTATTATATTTTTAATCGAGATATATAGTAAAATGAATATCTTTTATTGATGTAGTTCTAGAGCACTGAAAAACAGTAAGAGTCACCACCACCACAATCAGCAGATAGACTGGAAACAGTCCATTTTTGAATTTATTATGATTTATATTAAATTATGATTTTTATTTTTAAATCTATTATGATTTTTATCCCTTTATTTTTAAATTTATTATGAGTTTTTTTCTTATCAGGTTGGTTGAATATTGTCAAGTACCTTTTCTGCACCTATTGAAATGATCATGTGTTTCAGAAAATTGTAATATTTAATTGGTGAATAATATGCATTGATTTTCAATTATTGAATCAAATTTGCATTCTTAGATAAACAGGCTGGTGCTGTTATAATACACATTTATATATTATTAGGTTTGATTTGTTAATATTTTGTTAAAAATTTTGCCTCTGTGTTTATTATAATGGATACTCTAGTATCCTTTTCTTATAATATATTTGGCTGGGGATCAGAAAAAGTTTAGATTAGTAATTTGATAACTTTCTTTTAAGCTATCTATTAATATATTCAAAATGAGTTTTTTGTAGACAGCTATGATTGTTTTGTTCTGTTATTCCATTCTAACAATGTCTATAATTTCTGGGTTGATAGTTTGTCTTTAAGAATTGTATTAGCCCGTTTTCATGCTGCTGATAAAGACATACCTGAGACTGGGTAATTTATAAAGAAAAAGAGATTTACTGGACTCATAGTTCCACATGGCTGGGGAGGCCTCACAAACATGGCAGAAGCTGAAAGGCAGGTCTTTCGTGGCAGCAGACAAGAGAGGAGGAGAACTGAGTGAAAGGGGTTTCCCCTTATAAAACCATCATATCTCATAAGACTTATTCACTACTAAGAGAACAGTATGGTTGAAACAGCCCCATAATTCAGCTATCTCCCACCAGGTCCCATCCACAACATATGGGAATTATGGAAGCTACAATTCAAGATGAGATTTGGGTGGAGACAGAGCCAAACCGTATCAAGCACTTTATTTATTTATTTATTTATTTATTTATTTATTTATTTATTTATTTTTGAGGCGGAGTCTCGCTCTGTCGCCCAGGCTGGAGTGCAGTGGCCGGATCTCAGCTCACTGCAAGCTCCACCCCCCGGGTTCCCGCCATCGGGACCACAGGCGCCGCCACCTCGCCCAGCTAGTTTTTTGTATTTTTAGTAGAGACGGGGTTTCACCGTGTTAGCCAGGATGGTCTCGATCTCCCGACCTCGTGATCCGCCTGCCTCGGCCTCCCAAAGTGCTGGGATTACAGGCTTGAGCCACCGCGCCCGGCCCTCAAGCACTTTAAACATATTTTGCCACTTCCTTCTATTCTCTGGGATTTCTGATGAGAAATCAACTGTCCTTCAAATATTTTTTCCCTATAGTTGATGCATCATTTCCCCCTGGCTGCTTTTAAATGCCATATTGAAAATGTTTCACCAGTTTTATTATCCTGTGCCAGAGCACAGATTTCTTTCAATGTATTTTGTTTGAGGTTCGTTAGGTTCTTGAATCTGTAGGTTTATGTCTTTCACCAAATTGGGAAGTTTACAAACAATTCTTCAAAACCTTTTTTTTTTTTTTTTTTTTTTGACATTGCAGTCTTTTTTCCTCTCTTTTTGGAATTCTAGTGTCATGAATGTTAGACATTTTGTTAAAGTCCCACAGGTCCAAAACTGTGCTCTTTTTTCTGAAGAGAAAAATTTCATAATTTCTCTTTATTTATCTTCAAATTCACTGCCTTTGTTTTAAATCTCAATTCTGCTATTCAGTTATTCAACTATTAAGAATTTTCCTATTTTATTTTGAAAAATGCTATTTGTATCTTCTATTTCTTTGTTAAGTATTTTATTTATTCATTTACACAAGAATGTTTGTGATTGTGCATGCTGGTGCATTTTTAGAACTGACTTAAAACCTTCGCCAGATAATTCTCACATCTAGATAACATTGGTATATGCTTCTGTTAATTATTTTTTTCTGATGCAAGTTGGGATTTTCCTATTTATACATATGTAATTTTAAGTAATATCCTGAATAGTTTTAATTTTATATAACTAAACTCTAGGTCATGTTTGAATCATCTAGAGAACAATGATATTTTTCCTTTATCAGGTAATCAACCAGATTGGTATTAGAAAGTAAGTTCTTGTCAGCCTCGCATGGGTTGTGGTTCTAGGATTTACCTGGTTTTCAAAGCCTTTACAATACTATTTCTATCTGTCTCATGTATGTATTACTCCCTTATCCATTGTCCTGATTGAAATTCTGGCACTGGTCTATCTTTAGTTCAATTTTTAAAGTCTATGCTGCTGTTTTTGATTATTGTGACTATGTTTTAAATGATGCAAATGTCTGGAAAACAATTTGACACTATGTATTAATAATATTAAAATAATCTATGTATCTTGATGCAGTTATTCTCCTAAAAACCTATTCTAAAGAAATAAGCAAAAAAAGATCAAATATTTATGAACAAAATTCTCCTTTTTCACATAGTGCGTAAGAGCCAAACTTTCAACATATACAAATGGTCCATAATGGGGAACTTAGGCTATTATTATCAATGTAAACTTCTAATGACAAGAAATAGAGCTATCATATTGTTGAAAAGATATATGTAGCATTACAGTAAGTTGTGAGGATCACTAAAACATATAAAATATTGACCTCTTCTTTAATAGTGAATTAGAAAGATTATACAAATAAATGTAACAATGAAATATTAAGTGAATATGAGGTGTTAAAATAACATTAAATTATTTATAGAGAATTTTAGAGCAATTAGATCTTAAACTTTTTGAAGAACTGTGAGAATAATTATCAACTTATATATCAGATTTTAATTTTTCATATTCCATATTACATTACATTATAATCCACATTACTTACAAAAGTAAACGTTTTGGGGTTGTTTTACCAAAACACACAATTAATAATCTTTCATTTTACATGTTCATGGCAGGGAAATAAATCCCTGCAGGCCACATGTAACTGGCATTTGAAAATACTCTAGAACTTGGAGTAGTTCAAAACAAATAATTAAAAACATCATAAATATCCAAGTTCCAAAGTCATTTCAAATGCCAGTTATAAGTGGCCTATAGGGTTTTATTTCCCTCCAATGAACTTGTAAAATGAAGGATTGTTAATTGTATTTCTTGGTAAAGTGATTCATTGCAATGTTTATTTTTGTCATTATTGCTATTATTAATATAATAATTATCTGTTCCTTGGTACATTCCTATGGATTCAGGAAACACAGCTAAGAAGTGCATTTATCTATTATGACTAGAGACAAGAAATAACTACAAAGATATCTGTTTGCTTATGTGTCTACATAAAAAAAAAAATGTCTTCATATGGGCAGGCTGAGGCTCATGTAGGGTCCACTGTTAATGGGTTCCATTTATCTCTTGTACTGTTTTAAAACTTTTAATTGACAGGTAAAATTTTATGTGTTTATCATGTGCAATGTGATGTTTGGAAGTATATTTACATTGTGGGATGACTAAATTTAGCCAATGAATATGTGCATTACCCTTCCTTAGTTATCATTTTTGTGGTGAGAACACTCCTTTACTCTTCTAGCATTTTTCAAGGATACAATGTATTGTTATTAACTATAGCCACCATCTGGTACAATAGATCTCTTGAATGTATTCCTTGTATTTAACTGAAATTTTGTACTCTTTAACTAACATCTCCCCAACTCCCCCACAGTCCTAGCTGCCCCAGCCCCTGGTAATCACCATTCTGTTCTCTAGTTCTGTGAAATTAACATTTTGTTTAGATCCCAAACATGAATGAGACTGTATGGTGTTTGTCTTTCTGTGCCTGGCTTATTTCATTTAATATAATGGCCTCCAGGTTCATCTGTGTCATTGCAGATGTGTCCAATTTATCTTTATGCTCCACGTCTTTGTCATTTATCTTCATAAACCCCTACGGTCTAAGACAGCAGAGGCAGTTCCAATCATCACATATACATTGAATACCAAAAAGCAGAATAAAGACGTGTTTAAAAAGCCATTCCATCAGAATGGCACTCACCCTTCTCTCAAGACTGACTGACCTACGTTCAACTGCTGTTCACATGGAACCCTTCTCTACTTCGGCCTTCAAAGTTCTCATTGAAAAGTATGAACAATGCATTTCAGTTGATTGTATTGCATACTTTTTGCTGAAGACTTTTTCTGTAAACACAATTGCCTTGTTCAGCTTTGTTGTATACTGACTTACCATAAGATGCACTGTTGATATGCTTTCTGATATGTGTTTGGTAAGAATGATAAAATAAAAGCTTTTAAAAAATCATTCCAAAGCCTTTTTGTCCCTATTTGAGGGGTTCTCTATTATTCCCCCAAATCATTTTGCTTGTATCATGAGCCAGAACCTTTTTATATGGGCACTTGTGAATAGTTAGCTGCAATTTAGGCAGGGATATGTAGACTTTAACTGAGCTCTCGTATTGTTCTCTTCGTTCTTCCTTTCTTTTATTCCTATTTCTTTTTTCTTTCATTTTTGCTTCTAAGAAAAGAAGAGAGAATGAGTATTGAAACTGCAACTAGCAATCTCTGCTACAACAATTCTATTGATTGCCAGTGTTGAGTGACTGAACCAAGCCTAGGGCACTCTCTAATGAGATTACCATTTTTCTGGATGCAAAACTATCATTAGGTTAATTGAAGACATATTTAGAATATTCACCGTATACATTTCTCCCTAACATTACTAGTAAAAATTTTAAAGAATTATTCTATTTGTTGATGAGTAAAATGCAGGGGGAGGAAGCCACATCTAATTAATTAGTCTGAATTAGGCTACTCCTATAACAATTCAATGAGAAATCAGATGCTTTATTCAGATAATATCAACTATAACCCAATCAGAAGCCTCTTTTGAATACTTAATTGCTCTTTAAGAAAATTAAGAAAACCTAACCTAACAAAGAAACGATAATAGACAAAATCGTGATATCCTTCAAAAATGCCAGATTACCTTTTCAGACAATATCAATTACATATTGTGGTGGGCAATGTTACCTGCTGCATTACAATCATTCCTTGTATTCCTTAATGGATCACACTTGTATTTGGCTTTAGGAATCTGTAAACTTCAAGAGAGATTGGCAACTTCCAAACCTCAGGGATAAACATTTATTAATCTAAGTCAGTCATGTAATATTAATCCTACTCTGACTGCTGGTGATTAAGATTGGACAGGTGACAAGATTTTTACCAATTAGTACTGTGGGATATATCTGTTATAAGCATCCTTGTAAATATTTAATAATTTAAAAAATGGAGAGAAGGAACTATTACACTTGTTTTTCAATTTCTGGTTACCCAACCCCTTACCCCAAGGGGGTAATTCCTGGAGTTTCATGAAGCCAACTTGTCATTATGAGGGAACAAGCTTGAAAATAGTCTCCAACTGGTATCTCTTATTCATAGAACTTTGGGCTTCAGCTTCAAGTATCTCACTCTCCAGGACTACAATTATCCAAACAATGATTTAATATTCTGCTAGGAAAAATGTATATCACTTTCCCTCTCGCTAAATAATTATGTTAATTTATGGACATTTAAACAAGAAACAGTTTTAGATTTCCTTAAGGGCTACGTCTATTCTTTCCAGTCTAACCTTGTTAAACCTAGAAATCACAGCGTAAAGCTTGTCTTAGGAATTAAATGCAAGCTCTCTGAATTTTCCCAGCAACTTGGTTAGAGAGAGAGTAACCTGCAGAAACTCATCTATAGAAAAACTGTTTTCCAGTCAACATTATAAGGAAATATAAAGCAAAATAAAAATACTACAAATCTTTCACAATTTCAAAAAAAAAAATCTCTCCTATAGTTTTGAAAAATTCTGCAAAAGCATATGTCAACAGGGTTTTTATTGAACATATATGTGACCTCCTGAGTTTTCATTTGTACAGTAGAGTTTTGGGTGACATTGGGCAGCCTTAAATGCATAATATAGAAGAAGAAAACGAAATTAATTTTCTTATCTTCCAGGTTTAGGTTTAGCAAAGATTCATCACTTTACAGTTTATTAAACAAGTAATATTTTAAAAAATATACAAAATAATGCATCAATGACCTGAAATGCAAAATTAATGAGGTCATACATGTGAGTCTAATACAAAAATATCATTTTATGCAAATGTTGCTTAATCTTATAGTTACTTAAAATTAGCCTTATAATACTTGTCTCAGAATTTCTGTTGCCATTGTAAAGGTCAATCACATTTAGATGAAAAAAGGTATTTGTGCTTTATTCATTATGTGCAGGATTTATCTAAGTGACATTTTGAAAATACTTTATGAATAGACCTTTAATAATTTCTAACACTTTAATAATTGCCCCTTTCCTCGTTGTTAGTGGAATTTACACATGAAAATGAAGCATTGATTAATGAACTTTTTATATAACAAGAAATATTATCAAGGATTCTTCTCTACAAGCATTTCTCAATAAGAAATCATCTGTTCTATAGATAATAATTACTTAGCAGACCACAAAGAATATAATCCAATAACCCAATAATTAAGATAACTAAAGTTTCTGGTAACCTAGCTTCTCAAAACTTTATTTTCCTTCTAATCATTAAGGTAAACAATCCTAGCTGCTAGATAAAGCCCAAAGATTCAGTGACTTTTATTTAGAAATAAAATTTATCTCTTATTTCCATAAGCATCCATTGAAGGTTGATTCTGTGTGTGTGTGTGTGTGTGTGTGTGTGTGTGTGTGTGTGTGAGAGAGAGAGAGAGAGGAGAGAAGAAAGAAGAAAGAAAAGTAGCTATGGAGCTATATGGAGCTATGGAGAAGGTGGGAACATAATGCCTTTGTACTCATTCAGAAGGCCAGCTTCCATTGGACATTTATATGTGGCTTTAACTTTAAGGTTTTCCTAGCATTATCAAGAATTAAGAAGGGCAAAAAGAGAGAGGATAAAGAAGACAGGCATATCTGCTCTCCATTGCTCAGAAATACAATTGACCTAGATCTCTTACCTTAAATTGTGGGGCAGGGGGCGGGGGATATCTATTCATTTGGCACCAGCTAGATGCAAAAGGGCTAGGACACATGGTTGAATTTTATGCTCAAATGAAAAGAAAACGGATTTGTTGATAATTGTGATGGTAATGCCAAGTCCCTCATCCAAATATTGTAGTAATGATAGCCTTACTATTTGTCAAGCAGTGTCTGGGACATCATAGACCATTTATTCATGTTAGTTTTTATCTCTCTCAGTAAAAAGAAATGCCTGCCAAATAGACTTTCTTAGTGTTTCTTCTATTTTAGGGTAAGTTGAAATCCATAAAAAATCTTTTTTTTTTTTAACTAAAGTAGTAATGACTTGCACTTACTAAAATATTTAGTTTTAGCAAATTATAAATTTTTAATAGTTCATTGTTTATAGCTTAGTTAATAAAATTGTTTAAATAACTTTTACCTTAAGGACACATTAAATATATGATCCGCTCTTTTAACCCCAGTATAATGTGACCTACGGAGATAACTTATGCTTACAGCTTGTTCTCTAGATTATTGTTTTATAATTTTCAGTATTTTATTTTGAAAATTGTTCTGTTCTTATAAGTTTTTTTTTTTTTAAATAGTTGGTGATTCATGTTAGCACCTAAGCTTACGCTGCATAACTGGAAAAAAAAAAAAAAAAAAGACACTCTGAACCATTTGAGACTTTCAATATTTTCACACTTCCCTTCTCCCTGGGTTCTTGGACCCAAATCTCTTAGCTGCTTTCATAGACCCAAACTCTCATTTTTGTGTCTCTATTCACATAGATTGCAAAAAGCTCCACTGCCTTTTGCCTGACTTCTCAGTTTGATACCTTACCATAATTAAAATCATCACATGATCCAAGGGCAAAAGTGATGGCAATACGTCATGCTTCACACGCCACACCCATATTCACAAGCAAGTGCGCACACACACACATACACACACATTTGCATTTTCTCAAGGATCCTTTCTCATCAAGCCCTCAGCAGCTCTTCTGTGACTTCAAAGGATTTTTAAAATTCTGTTTGTGACAGAAGCGTTGATCTTCCGCAAGACATTCTGTCATATCCAGAAGGACAATTCCTGTAGTTTTCAGTTGCACTTACTTATTTCATATCAAGAAAAGTATTTCATGTTTTATTGCCCATTCATGCTTCTACCTGTATAAACTGTCAGTTCGCAATTGGATACCATTTTCTACTTGTTTAAATTTCTCTCATGACTTGTAGAACTTATTTATATATTTAAGAAAATAATATATTATGAATTTCACATGACACATATATTTTCTCCCACAAAGTCCCCATAGAATGCAGGCTATTATTTCACATTTTAAATGTGTGTTTAGTTGAGCAGTTATTTTAAGATATCAGATTTATCCATATTGGCACTCAGTGATTTATTCATATTTTAGCCTAATTTATTAAATAAGAAGTTTAATTATTTAAGTTTCAGTCTTTCTTTTATTAAAGAAAAGAGTCCATTACGGACTACAATTTCTTCTAAAGTATGATCTAACCGCATTACAATTTTTAAAGTGTTTTAGGTTTAACCATATAAAATTGCCATTTTTATAGGTCAAATGGTTGAAAAACCATGACATTGTAGTGTACTTGGATCTAAATACTATAAAAATTATCAATTGTTTTTCATTTGTTTTATTAAGATATCATTTAAATATAGTAAAATTCAGCCATTTTAGTGAAGAGTTCTGTGAATTTAACAAATGCCCACACTTGTGTAACCATCACCTTAATCAAAGTATAAAATAGCTTTATTAACCCTCTTCAATTCTGTACCTATTCATAGTTTAACTTTCCCAAAGCTCCAACCACTGGCAGTCACCAATCTTCACTTTTGCCTTTAATGAATGTCATGTAATCTAAAGTATGCAGCCTTTTGAGTCTGGCAATTAAAACTTTGACTCAGCATAATGCATTCAAGGGTCATCCCTGTTGTCATGTAACAGTATTTAGTACTTTTTTTTTTTTATTACTGAACAATATCCCACTATGTAAACATATCACAATTTGTTTATCCGTTCACCAATCGAAGGACATTATCTATACTTTTCGATTAAAATATTCACATCAAGATTCGTGCTAGTATGTTTTGTTTTCACTTGGGTAAATACATAGAAGCCATATTTTTTAGTCATATAGTAAATGTATGCTTAACTTTCAAAGAAAAGGCCAAACTGCTTATAAAGTAGCTGCACAATTTTGCAATCTAATTAGCAATGTGTGAAAATTCCCATTGCTCCAGATCCTTTCCAACAATTAGTATTATCCGTTTGTATTTTTATTTTGCCATTTTTGAAGCATATCGTGGCATCTTTTTGTGGTCTTAATTTGTGCATTTTCACGTATTTATAATCTATATATCTTATTTGTTGGAATGTCTCTTCAGATCTTTTCTCCCGTTCTTTTTATTATGTTTTGTGTTTTCTTATTGTTGACTGTAGAGAGCTCTTTATATATTTCATATACCAGTCTTTTATCGGATACATGACTTGCAAATATTTTCTCCTGCTCTGTATCTTGTTTTTCAATCTGTTAAGTGAAACACTTAGATTGAAAAACTGAAGGTGAAAAACTGAAGTTGTTAATTTTGACAAAGTGTGATTTATAATTTTTTTCTTTAGTGATTTGTTTTTGGCCTAACCCAAGGTAACAACAATTTATTCTGCAAGAAGATTTAGAGCTTTGGGATTTAAGTTTAACTCTATTTTTATTCATTTACATTTTTATTTCATTTTTTATATTACAGGACATATGAAGTTCTCTTATTTTTTTCAATACAATTGTCTGGCTCAATTTGTTGTACGGACCATTCTTCACAGAACAATGTGTACAACATGTTTGAAAATAAATGGTCCAAATGTGTGTTAGTCTTTTTCTTACTTTTATTATTTTTCATTGATTTCAATATCAGTGTTTTTGTGATTATCAAACTGTCTTATTTACTGTGTTTTTATAATACGTTTTGAAATCAGGTTGGGTGAGTCCTCCATCTTTGCTCTCCTTTTAAATATTTTTGCAGGACAAATTAGATCAGGACAAATTAGATGCTTTCATTTTGCCTCTCATATATATTAACATGTCTTTCATATATTTTTAAATTTCATTGTCTCTCTGAATTGGCTTAGCAGTAATTTCTTCAGATTTATTATCCAGTTCACAAGTTTTGCCCCATAATTACGTGTATTCTGTGTTAACCTATTTTGTGGGTTTTTAACTTTGGTGACTGCATTTACTGTTTCTAGAAATTGTTCTTTTTTCAATCATGTTAGCCATCTTGGAAAGCCAGTCATTTGCTGTTTCTGTTTACAGTTTCTTCTATTAAAAAAAAAATCACTGCATTATATGTCTGAAAATTTTAATATATGAAGTCATTGTAAATCTGCATCTGCTATTTGAGGGAGTTACTGGTGACTCTTCCTCACAGGGCATTACTTTTGCTTGTATGTTTTATCCTGACTCCATGTTAAGTTGCACTTTATCTGTAGGAATTCTAAGAGTACTAAAATCTGTTTCTCTAGGGAGAATGGGTTTTTGCTTCATGCAGATGCCTAGTAAGAAAACAATCCATAACTATTTTAACTATTAGTTTGAATTGGCTGTATAATACAGGAAGTGTATACATGTCTGTGAGGCCAGTGGAGCTTTTGCTAAGAATTCTTAGAGAAGTGACCTATTTCCTGCTTGAATCTGAGGCCAACTACAGACAAGTTTCCTTGAAATAGCCCTTTGCCATCTGGTGGAATTTGCACATATACCCTTCTATAAATGTGTGTTTCTTCCACATTCAGTATGTTTGTAGTGTTCTCATTTCATTGTCACCTCACACGATATCACAAATGCTCCCAGGGTCCCCACAGTCTTAGTAGCATACTGATCCCTTTGTTTCAACTCTTCTTACTCTTCCCACTGGAAATTAAAAACAATTTTATTTCAAACTTGGCTTTGAATTCAAAAATTTTTAGACTTCTTTTAAAGAGAGATTTCTATGTCACACAGTGCTCCCCTTTATTTAGGATTAATTTATTGATTATATGTGATATTAAGTTGTCAACTCTTTCTAGACGAAAGCATTAGAGAAACACAGCCTTCATGGAGAGAATTAGAGAAGACACACAAAGAGGAGGGTATGGAGGCCAATTCCAAATAACATGATCATTTCTAGTTCCTGGTCGTTTTTGAGTCTCTCACTATAGCTTTGATTTCTCATTAGAGAAGATATTTCTATGTCCTTATAATTCTCCTTTTGATTAGTCTAGGCCAGGAGTCTTCTGATGCTTTCAAAGTACATTCTAATCCCATCCTACGCAGTTGTTGTCTGGCTCCCAGTTCTAGACATCAGCCACCGCACTTCTAACTTTTGGTTTCACCAGTTTTCTGGCTTGCCTTTACCTTCCCTGAGACACATAAATAGTCTAGGGGAACACGGCACTTTAGAATCACAGTTTGTTACTGTCTCATTTGCAGGAAACTGTTCTTCCACACAGCATTTTTGTTACCCTCACCACTGGCTAAATCTCTGAGTCACCTGAAAAATGTCAGATTCAGACATTGTGCACTCTCTCCACATCAGTTCTCCCTTCATATTTCTTGTCCAATTGCTTTCACCACAACTGATTTTTGTTTTTCACTTCTTCTTATTTCCCTCATCCATCTCCTCCTGTTTGTTCTTCATCTTCATCTTTGTCTTCTTCTAAGTAGTGGGGTCTCTGTTCTTTTTATTTCTCTGCTTGCTTTCTACAGAATAAAATTCTGTCTTCAATTTATTCCCTATGTGAACTGGGCCACCATTTAAACCACCCACTGGCCCAAATCGCCTAATTGTTCCCCTATGGAGTTCCTTTCTCACTTGTCTGACAAAGCCACAACCCTAGATCTATCCAAATTTTCCAAGGACCTATCCAAGCTGCTGAACACTATTGGAGATAGTCATGCCATCACATTGTTGTCACTAATATTCTCACCCATTATACTAAAGTGAGCCCTCAAGATGCCAGAAAATCCTTCCCTGATTTCCTGATTGCCATGTCTTTCATTCCTACTCCAAATTATATGTTGTGAGATTTGCTTTCCCCAAACATTAATCCAACTGCTCTTGTTCTTCATAAATACTTCACCTGTACTCTATACGGATAAAATACTTAGAGAAGAGAATTCTCTCAATATCTTGCCAGCAAACCTGCATTTATGCCTATTCCGGTAATTGTATTTTAATGTTCTGCTTGCACGGTGTGCTAATTCTCTCCACCCAAATGAATGCCCTTTTTGAATAAAGTATCCCATATGGATACTTGTTAAAGGAATAAGTATACTTTAATACATATCAAGTCTCATCATTTCCTTCTTCTCCATATGCCCTTTCCATCAATATTTTATTCAAGTTTGTCCTGTGTGAAAGAATAAAGGTTAAAAGATGGCATTATTTGAATCTATGATTTCTTCTATTTTTTTTTCTTACTTTTCCTCTCTCTGGAAATATTGTTATTAAAAGCCTACAATCACTTTCATCTGGTCAACTACCAATACCTGACAATATTATTTTTAAAGCAATATTTAAAAAAATCTGCAATCACTTTCTTCGTTCTTGAACTACTGATAATTTCTCCACCTTTCATAGTCTGGCATCAGTCTCCACCACTTCAAGAAAATTGCCTTCATCAGTTTCACCCAGGACCTCTTTGATATTAAACATGATGGATCACTCACAGTTTCATTTTCCTTTACCTATCTGTGATATTTCAAATTGTTAATTCTCCAATTCTCCTTTTTTCTTTAAATTCTATCTCCTTGGTTTCTATGACAGCACACTCTGATGTCCACTTCTCAAAGTATTTTGCTGGCTTCTCTAATATCTGGCTATCACTCAAATAATGTCATTTCTGATTCTCTTCTCTGTTTCTGGATTCTCTCTCACTTTTTTAAAAACTATTTTAAGTTCTGGCATACATGTGCTCAATGTTCACATGTGTTGGTTACATAGGTATATGTGTATCATGGTTGTTTGCTGCACCTATCACCCATTATCTAGGTTTCAAGCCCCACATGCATGAGGTATTTGCCCTAATGCTCTCCCTCGCCCTGCCTTCCACTCGCTGACAGGCACCCATGTATGATATTCCCTTCTCTGTGTCCATGATATTCTCATTGTTCAACTCCCACTTATGAGTGAGAACATGCAGTGTTTGGTTTTCTGTTCCTGTGTTAGTTTTCTGAGGATGATGCTTTCCAGCTTCACCCATGTCCCTGCAAAGGATGTGAACTCATCCTTTTTTATGGCTGCATAGTATTCCATGGTGTATATGTTCCATATTTTCTTTATCCAGTCTATCATTGATGAGCATTTGGGTTAGTTCCAAGTCTTTGCTATTGTGAAGAGTGCTGCAATAAACATATGTGAGCATATGTCTTTATAGTACTATAGTATAGATTTATAATCCTTTGGGTATATACCCAGTAATGGGATTTCTGGGTCAAATGATATTTCTGGTTCTAGATACTTGAGGAATCACCACACTGTCTTCAACAATGGTTAAACTGATATACAATCCCACCAACAGTGTAAAGTGTTCCTATTTCTCTGCATCCACACCAGCATCTGTTGTTTCCTGACTTTTCAATGTTCACCATTCTAACTGGTGTGAGATGGTATCCCATTGTGGTTTTGATTTGCATTTCTCTAATAACCAGTGATGAACTTTTTTCATTTATTGGCTGCATAAATGTCTTCTTTTGAGAGGTGTCTGTTCATATCTTTCACCCACTTTTTGACGGGGTTGTTTTTATTCTTATCAATTTGTTTAAGTTCTTTGTAGATTCTGGATATTAGACTTTTGTCAGATAGATAACAAACATTTTCTCCCATTCTGTAGGTTGCCTGTTCACTCTGATGATAGTTTCTTTTGCTGAGCAGAAGTTCTTTGATTTAATTAGATCCCACTTGTCAATTTTGGCTTTTGTTGCAATTGCCTCTGGTGATTTAGTCATGAAGTCTTTGTCCATGCCTATATCAAGAATGGTTTTGTCTAGGTTTCCTCTAGGGTCTTACGGTTTTAGATTTTATGTTTAGGTCTTTAATCCATCTCGAGTTAATTTTCGTATAACATGTAAAAAAGAAGTCCAGCTGCCATTTTCTGCATATGGCTAGCCAGTTTTCCCAGCATCATTTATTAAATAGGGAATCCTTTCCCATTGCTTGTTTTTGTCAGGTTTGTCATAGATCAGATGGTTGTAGATGTGTGGTGTTATTTCTGAGGCCTTTGTTCTGTTCCACTGGTTTATATATCTGTTTTGGTACCATTACCATGCTGTTTTGGTTACTGTAGCCTTGCAGTATAGTTTGAAGTCAGGTAGCATGATCCCTCCAGTTTTGTTCTTTTTGCTTAGGATTGTCTTGGCTACACAAGCTCTTTTTTGGTTCTATATGAAATTTAAAGTAATTTTTTCTAGTTCAGTGAAGAAAGTCAATGGTAGCTTGATGGGAATAGCATTGAACCTATAAATTACTTTGGGCAGAATGTCCATTTTCAAGACATTGATTATTTCTCTCTGTAAGCATGGAATGTTTTTCCATTTGTGTCCTATTTCCTTGAGCAGTGGTTTGTAGTTCTCCTTGAAGAGGTCCTTCATTTACCTTGTAAGTTCTATTCCTAGGTATTTTATTCTCTTTGTAGCAATTGTGAATGGAAGTTGACTCATTATTTAGCTCTCTGTTTGTCTATTATTGCTGTATAAGAATGCTTGTGATTTTTGCACACTGATTTTTGTACTGTAGTTGCTATCAGCTTAAGGCGTTTTTGGGCTAAGATGATGGGGTTTTCTAAATATACAATTCTTTCACCTGCAAACAGATGTGATTTGACTTCCTCTCTTCCTATTTGAATATCCTTTATTTCTTTCTCTTGCCTGATTGCTTTAGCCAGAACTTCCAATACTATATTAAATAGGAGTGGTGCGAGACAGCATCCTAGTCTTATGCCGGATTTCAAAGGGAATGCTTCCAGCTTTTGCCCATTCAGTATGATATTGGCTGTGGGTTTGTCATAAATAGCTCTTATTATTTTGAGATAAACTAATACCTAATATATTGAGGGTTTTTAGCATAAACGGGTGTTGAATTTTATCGAAGGGCTTTTCTGCATCTATTTAGATAATCATGTGTTTTTTGTCATTGGTTCTGTTTATATGATGTATTACATTGATTAACTTGCATATGTTGAACCAGCCTTGCATCCCAGTGAAGAAGCCAACTTGATCACGGTGGATAAGCTTTTTGATGTGCTGCTGGATTTGGTTTGCTAATATTTTATTGAGGATTTTCACATTGATGTTCATCAGGGATATTGGCCTGAAATTTTCTTTTTTTGTTGTGTCTATGCCAGGTTTGGGAATCAGGATGATGCTGGCCTCACCTCATATAATGAGTTAGGGAGGAGTCTCTCTTTTTCTATTGTTTGTAATAGTTTCAGAAGGAATGTTACCAGCTCTGGTACAATTTGGCTGTGAATCTGTCTGGTCTTGGACTTTTTTGGTTGGGCTTTTTGTTTGTTTGTTTGTTTGCTTGTTTGTTTGTTTGTTTTTATTGAGATGTAGTCATACTGTCACCCAGGCTGGAGTGCAGTGGTGCAATCTGGGCTCATTGCAACTTCTGCCCTCTGTGTTCAAGTGATTCTTCCTGCCTCAGCCTCCCGAGAAGCTGGGATTACAGGTGTGTGCCATCATGCCCAGCTTATTTTTTATATTTTTAGTAGAGACAGGGCTTTACCATGTTGGCCAGGGTGGTCTTGAACTCATGACCTCAAGTGATCTGCCCACCTCGGCCTCCCAAAGTGCTGGGATTTTAAGCATGAGCCTCTGCACCCAGCTTCTTCTCTTCTTTTTTAAATCCATGTTCCTTGAGGGATCTTATTTATTACTATGTCCTGAATTATTATTTCTGTAATGATTTATTCCAAAACTATTTCTGAGGTTAAAGATCTCAACTGAAACCTCATATCTATATTTAATCACCTCTTTTATAGCATTATTTGGATGCTGAAACTTCACACATGTATAAAAATGATAATCATTATAACCTTCCTAAATCCTGGTCCATCTTCTATGTTTAAGACAACAAGCAGCCCATTGCCTTACTCCTTTAAATTATCTTTATTTTTGTTTATATTTTTTTGAACATAATCTGAGAACAATATTTATCTGTTATTTGGTTCTATTCAGGGCACACTCAAATCAGCAAATAGACAATCAAACACACACACACACACACACACCACCACCATCATTACCACCACCAAAAACAACTATCCTTAATTCAGAATGTTGTCACTGTAATACACAAGCAGGGATTTTTGCAATGATTATTTCAAAGACTGAATAAAAGGCATGAGTTTAGCCCTCACATTCTCTCAACATCATCATTTATTGATTCAAAAAATACCCTCAGTTGTAACAGTCACACTACCTCCAAAAGCATTTTCTATTTTTCTGTAGTGGAATATTTGAGAAAGCTTTTTCCTTAATGTTAAACATGATGAGTTCCCAACTTAATTGCAATAATGAAAAGAATTGAGTTGTGCACCTCCCTCACTAACCAGTCTGATTTAAGAAACTATGTCTTTAATGTCATATCAGATTGAGAATCTTGTGTTAAACAACTCCAACTCATTCATGGTATATTAAAAACATAACCTATCTGGTCTTTGATCACTTAAGTATTGAAGACAGGAGAGAAATGACTCTCCATGATTTGGGAGTAATTGTCTAGTCCATTGCTCTCTAGTTTTGCTACTGCCTTCTGGGGGGAACTTCACTTCTCATTATACTCCTGGGATGTATCTGTAGAGGACACTGGAAAGCAGAAGATCTGTAAGAACTGATCACTTTTCTCAGTCTGTTTCATGCCCACAAGGAGAATGAAATAGTTTCAATATATTATTAATGTGTTACTAATATTTTAGTATAAACAGATTATATTTAACAGCTAACATTTAATAAACAATACAGTATATCAAAAAAGTATTATCCACCATGAAACTTTATCAATTGATACCTAATAGTTTTACATATTTACAGATTAAATTTGCTATGTTGATACATGCATAGAATGTATAATGATCAACTCAAGGTAATTGGTTTATCCATCACCTCAATTATCATTTATTTGTCTTGGGAACATTATTTGCTAGCTATTTTGAAATATATAATAAATTACTGTTGAATATAATCACCCTATTTTGTTATTGAATGCTAAAACTTAATTCCTTCTATACAACTGTATTGTTTTGGCCATTAAACAACTTATCTTTTTCTATCTTTCCCCCAACCCCCTTCCAAACCTCTGGTAACCACCATTCTACTTTGTACCTCTGTGAGATCATTTTTTTAGCTCCCAAATATGTTTAAGAACATGTGACATTTGTCTTTCTTTGCCTGGCTTATTTTACTTAACATAATATCCTTCAGTTCTATATGTCGTTGCAAATGACAGGATTTCATTTTTTTATTGCTGAATAATTTGCATATGCCACATTTTTTAAATCCACTCATCTGTTGATTAGCACTTAGATTAATTCCATATCTTGGCTGTTGTGAATAGCGTTGCAATAAACATGAGACTGCAAATATTTCTTCAATACACTGATTTTCTTTCTTTTGGATACACGCCCAACAGTGGAATTGCTGGATCATATTGTCATTCTATTTTTAGTTTTTTGAGAACCCTCCATGCTGTTTTCCATAGTGGCTGTACTAATTTACATTCCCAACAACAGTGTACAAGTGTTTTCCTTTTCTTCACATCCTTGCCAGCATTCATTTACAGTCTTTTGGATAATAGCCATTCTAAGTGTGGTGATATGATATCTCATTGTGGTTTCAATTTGCATTTCCCTGATGATTAGGGATATTGAAGACTGTTTTCATATACTTCTTGGCCACTTGTGTGTTTTCTTTTGAAAAATGTCTATTCAGATCTTTTGCCCATCTTTTAACTGGATTATTTGTTTTTATGCTATTGAGTTGTTTGAGTTCCTTGCATATTCTGGTTATTAATCTCTTGTCAGATATATTTAATAAGTAATACATTATACCATACAAAGCCACCATAAAACCTTTACCTTTCTTTTTATTTTAACTTTCTTCACCCAATTAGTTGTTTATAATCATCATCTTCCTAAACTGATGATAGATTTTTTTCCTTATAATTTGTCTCAATTTAGCATTTTTTAACAGATACATTTAAACCAGTCTCCACAATATCATCTCCTTTCTCTTCATTATCCCATTTCATTCCCTGAGGAAACTTACCAAAAGAAATGTTGGTATTTTGGCATAGTCCCTTCTTGATGAAAATTATTGTGAGAAATGTAAATAGTAGAAAAGGACTAAAAGAAAATCTGGGCCCTGAAACTGTCTGTGTAAGTCAAAAATATGTTTATTTATTTAAAGACTCTTAGGAAGAAAGCACATTCAAAATTAACTGCAGAGAGATAAACAATGTTCTTAAAGAGAGGTACAGAGGTCCAGGAATTTGTATCTAGCCAGTACATATTGAGTTTATGGAATAACAGTGTGAAAATGATGACTACACTTGAACTATTATAAGCATAGCTCCAAACTCCAGGTCAAGCTTTCTTTTCAGACATAGAGCTAGGTGACTTCTCTATGTATGGCCTGTATGCCAAAGGCCAACTTTCTGGGGCAAAAGTAATGCATAGATCTCATTTTCATAATACATAATATGCGTGCCAAGGTACAGTTTAGAGTTCACTCAAATATGAACATGATTTCATCAATATGTCTCAACTCCCAGACAAACACACACAGCCTCATCCGAGAACATTTATGAGCTCAATACATATAATTGGAGTTATGTAAGTTATCCAGAGATCTCTAGGAATCAAGCTAATCAGGAATTCTTTAGTTAGCCATGGCAATCATTTGGAAGAAGGCTATTTACAGGTCGAATTGCTTGGTCATAGAATACGTACATTAGACTTTTTTTTTTTTTTTTTCTGGCTACTGCCAAATTTCCTCACTCTCCCCTTTGAGATTGTAATCAATCAAATTTTGTAAGTTACTATTTCCTACTAACAATTTAAGATATATAGCAGGAGGTGAATAGTATGAGAACAAGTCTAAGAGGGAACAGAGCCAGAATAATATGAGACTACTTAGGCCATTATCAAGACAATGACATTTACTCTGAATGAAATTGAGAGTCAATACAGGAGCTTTACGGAAGAGTGACATGATGTGATTTATTTATTTAAAGCAACACATTGGCCACCGTGTTAACAGTAGATGTCAGGTTGATATCACTTTGTTTCCTATTTTACAAAATGATACTAGTCAACTAATTCAATAATCCAGATAATGACTTGAATTGAGGTGATAGCATAGTAGATATTGAGAAGTGATAGGACTTTGAATATATTTATATGGTATGGCCAATATCATTAATTAATGATGAATGAATGGATTAGATCTATCTATGGTAGATGAATTAGATCTACATTTTGAGAAAAACAGAGTCAGTGAAGGCTATGAGCATTTTTTTCTGCTAAGAAGACAGAATGATGAAGTGACCATCAATTGCTGAGGAAGGTCATAAGGGAAGCAGAATTGGAAGGAATGCAAATTTTAGATCTGGTCCTTTTGAGTTACAGGTGTCCGGGCCATCCAAGGGGTCTTGTTGAATTAAAAGTTGTATATGTCAACTTGGATTTCAGAAGTTAGGATTTCTGGAGTTTAGGCATATAGATGATATTTAAAGCCATGATACCGGATGAAATTACCAAGATGGTATACATTTATAGAAAATATAAGAAGAATCAGGAATAAAAGCAGAAACCTGAATGAAATTAAAGAAGGAACAAAATGTGTGTTTAGGAAATAGGGTATGGTGTCTCAAGAACCAACTGAAAAACAAAATATGTCAAGAAGAAAGGAGTGATAAATTGTTTAAAATATGTCTTATTAAGTAAGATGTGACCTGATAATCAAACATTATAATTAGTAATAGTGAGTCACTGATAACTTTGACAAGAACAGTTTCAATGAAATGATACAGTGAAAATCAGGTTTAAATGGATTCATAAGTAGTAGAAGAGGAATTGAACAGAGTTAATAGATAAAACCTTTACAAAATATTCTATTGCATAAAGGAACCAACAACAACAACAACAAAAAGGAAAATAGCCAATGAACGAAGTGGGGTCACGTTTTCCCCTGTCTCTATTTCAGGTGGTGTTTTCTGTTGATGCCATGTGATGAAGATTACCTTCAGAGGAGTTGCAGAAACAGGGATTCTGTTTTTGATGGGCCACGCATTCCACAGAACAAAATGCAATCGTTTTAGGAGTTGGAGCTAGGTAACAAATGGAACAAAATATAATTCAGTTGCAGATGAAGGATGGACAATGTGGGGTTTTTAAAATTATACTTTAGGTTCTGGGGTACATGTACAGAGTGTGCAGTTTTGTTACACAGGTACACACGTGCCATGGCAGTTTACTGCACCCGGCAGCCTGTCATCTACCTTAGGTATTTCTCCTAATGCTATCCTTCCCCTAGTCCCCCTGCCCCTCACAGGCCCCAGTATGTGATGTTTCCTCCCTGTGTCCATGTGTTCTCATTGTTCAACTCCCACTTATGAGTGAGAATGTGTGGTGTTTAGTTTTCTCTTCCTGTGTTAATTTGCTGAGAATGAGGGTTTCCAGCTTCATCTATGTCCCTGCAAAGGACATGAGCTTTTTTTTTTTCTATGGCAGTATAATATCCCATGGTGTATAAGTGCCACATTTTCTTTATCCAGTCTATCATTGATGGACATTTGGTTTGGTTCTAAGTCTTTGCTATTGTGAATGGTGCTGCAATAAGCATATGTGTGCATGTGTCTTTATAGTAGAATGATTTACAATCCTTAAGGTATATACCCAGTAATGGGAGTGCTGGGTCAAATGGTATTTCTGGTTCCAGGTACTCAAGGAATTGCCACACTGTCTTTCACAATGGTTGAACTAATTTACACTCCCTCCAACAGTGTAAAAGCATTCTTATTTCTCCATATCCTCACCAGCATCTGTTTTTTCTTGACTTTCTAATAATCGCCATTCTAATTGTTGTGAGATTGTATCTCATTGTGGTTTTGATTTGCATTTCTCTAATGACCAGTGATGATGAGCTTTTTGTGATATGTTTGTCAGCTGCATAAATGTCTTCTTTTGAAAAGTGTCCGTTCATATATTCTGCCCACTTTTTGGTGGGATTTTTTGTTTTATTCTTGTAAATTTGTTTAAGTGCCTTGTAGATTCTGGATATTAGCCATTTGTCAGAAGGACAGGTAGCAAAAATTTTCTCCCATTCTGTAGGTTGCCTGTTCACTCTGATGATAGTTTCTTTTGGTGTGCAGAAACTTTTTAGTTTAATTAGATCCCATTTGTCAATTGTGGCTTTTGACATTGCTTTTGGTGTTTTAGTCATGAAGTCTTTGCCCATGCCTATGTCCTAAATGGTATGTAAATGACATGATTGCCCATCATCTCAGCCCAAAATCTCCTTAAGCTGATAAGCAACTTCAGCAAAATCTCTAAATACAAAATCCACATGCGAAAATCACAAGCTTTCCTATACACCAGTGATAGACAAACAAAGAGCCAAATCATGAATGAACTCCTATTCACAATTGATACAAAGAGAATAAAATACTTAGGAATACAACTTACAAGGGATGTGAAGGACCTCTTCAAGGAGAACCACAAACCGCTTCTCAAGGAAATAAGAGAGGACAAAAACAAATGGAAAAACATTCCATGCTCATGGATAGGAAGAATCAATATCGTGAAAATGGCCAAAAGCAATTTATACATTTAGTGCTATCCCCATCAAGCTTCCATTGACATTCTTCACAGAATTAGAAAAACTACTTTAAATTTCACATGGAACCAACAAAAGAGCCTATATAGCCAAGACAATGCTAAGCAAAAAGAGGCATCATACTACCTGACTTCAAACTATACTACAAGACTACAGTAACCAAAAGAGCATAGTACTGGTTCCAAAACAGAGATATAGACCAGTGGAACAGAACAGAGGCCTCAGAAATAACACCACACATCTACAACAATCTGATCTTTGACAAACCTGACAACAACAAGAAATGGGGAAAGGATTCCCTCCTTAATAAATGGTGTTGGGATAACTGGCTAGCCATATACAGAAAACTGAAACCAGACCCCATCTTTACATCTAACACAAAAACTAACTTGAGATGGATTAAAGACTTTAACGTAAGACCTAAAACCATAAAAACCCTCGAAGAAGGCAATATGGGTTGTTAGGGCTTCTTTTGTTTGCTTCCTTTTGTTTTTTGACAAATAGAAAAGAAAGACATGATGATATTAATAGGTAAAGAAACAGAGGCAAAAATAAAGTGAAATTTGTTCCCCATAATTACACAGCTAGTAAGTGAAAGATCCAGATTTTGAACATAATTTATCTGCAGAATTATACTCTTAACTACTGTACAGTACTTCCAATATTTAAATGAGGAAGACCTATTCAGGCTTCACGTTTTTCTGCAAACATTGTTCACCTTCACTGTTCATCTCTGTGCTTTTTTATTTTTCTCTTTCACTTTTTAATTAATTTTTCTTTTTTCTTATGTTAATCTGGATGATGTTTTATGCAAGTTTACCTCTTAGATTGAGTTTTGTAGAACATTCAGTGTAATATGGAGGTATATAGAACCAGAAACTTTTCTTATGTGTGTGTTTTTTGTCTTGTCTGTGTTTTATACAGATGCTACAATAGAGGTCTGTCCACTGCTACTGCTAAGGGAGAAATCCCATAGAACTTCCAAGTTTTCTGTTATTATAGTTGCTGCAAAAACCCTAGGGTTCCTCATGAAGTTGCAGTCAACTTTTCCAACCCACGATAGGAAAGAGATTCCAGGTTTAAGACTCATCATGAGGCTTATGGCTCACATTTCTTCCTAGCCCTATATCCTTTAAATGGGGGTAAGTGTGATCTTGACACAATTCTTTCTGCTCACTTCTGAGAATGCTGGTTGACTCAGAGTTGAATAGTTTTTTAGTTAGGCCTGTGTCTTTATTCAGATTACAATGAGGAGCAGAAAGGTTTTTTTTGTTTTTTGTTTTTTTGTTTTTACAATGACTTACAAATACTCCCTTCTCTAATTTTCAGTGACACTTGATGATTTTGAAAAGTATATTTCCAGGGCCATTTCCCTCACAGTGAAATGCAACTCTTGGAATTGCTTATTTGTGTTGTGGGTGGGGGAATGGCGCTATAGGAAATGTTGGAAAAAAAAGTTGTCCTAGATTCCTGTGTTAAGTGTATATTCAGTGTGTTCGTTATTGAAAGGAAAATATGATTTGATCAGCAAATCAAAAACAAGCAAAAGAAGAAAATCAAGAGTGTATTTACACTTCTAGAGAAATTTGCTAAGTCAGGAAAATTTGGGGATATTTCTGTAATGGATATTTAGTTCTTTGACATTTTATCATTTGTATTTGATGAGTTATACCCAGTGAGATGACATTTGACTAAGATATTGCAATCTTAGACGTATGTATTTGATAATGTGTTCTTAGTTTCACTTGATTATTATTGATGCATTTATCACATTTAATTATGAGAGGCAGTCTCAATGTAAACGGCAACATACCATTTGTAGAGCTGCTGTGATGTAATATAATATTTGTTGTCAAAACAAATTAATGTTTATCTCATCCACTTGACTGTAGACTATGGGCCTTCAGCTCTCTTCTACTTACAGAAAATATCTTTTGTCAATATTATCACACACAACTTATGATGCATTCCAGAATAAGTAAATTTATTTGGCTACCACTTTCAAGTGACAAGTTCAATTAACAATGTTTATTCTTGTATGTCATATTTGCCACTTAGTCTGTCTTCTTTCAACTAATTTTCCTTGTAAAATCTTATCAACAAAAGGAAATTCATCCAGACACTGGATAAGGCTATTACAAAAATAAAGTATATTTTTGCATTATTTGCTTTACTAAATTTGTGACAGAAAACATTTAAAAAGTTTTATATAATTATATAATTATAAATTGACAAAGAATCATAACAGAAAAATGTCTCCTAATAACACCTGATACAAGCCAGATAAAAATCTTTGCCACACTAATATATTATAAAAGTTTTTTCATAGAAGAAATTTTTTTAATTTTAACTTATACGATAAATGTTATAGAGCCAACTTTTTATGCATTTTTGTTGTTTCTAAATTAATTTTCCACCTCATCTAGTAATGAAATGACATATGAAAACACTTCCTAATTTCTGAGTGATTGTATTAAATAGAGAGTGAACATTCAGAGTTGGCTTCACTTATACTATTCCAAGGCTAAGTTTATATGCATGCCAGGAAGATGAAAGAAGAAAATGTAGCATAAATGATGGTTTTCATTTTTCCTTGAATAATGAACACTTAACCCAGTGAATTATAATTAAACATTTTAATATTCTTTACCTTGTTTTCTTCCATACTCCCAGTCCAGAAGTGATGCTTGCTAGAGAAAACTTGGAAACTTATACCAATTCCAACCTTCTTTGAATTTGAATTAAGACTGTTAAATTGCTTTCTTTTTTCCCTGTGGAAATTTGTGCCAAAATGTATTCTAATTTGCTTTGTATTCCTAGATACAATTTATTTTTCATCTAACTATTTATCAGCAAGAACGATAAGCCTGAGATGATAACACTAAAATTGAGACATTTAATTACTTGCATTTCTACATTCCAGCAATACTGATGAATTATTGTGAACATTTCTAGAGTCAAGAAGTTTTTATAATTTAATTCTGTTACATATTTACTTTTAACTACCTTAAAATTCCTTATTGCTGAGGTACAATGGTGTACTGTTTATTTCTATATTGTGAACAAGCTATAAAATATCTTGAATAAAAAAGCAGTTGTACAACTTGTTCAAACTACATAAATTTTCAATTAGAATTTGTGTTATAAGAGGGAATGCATAAAAAATGTAGCCAGTTAAAAAACTCTCACCCTTATAAATTATGTGTAATATATTTCTACAAGATATACATTAATTCTTAAATCATTTCTCTAAATATTTATGTGTTTTCAGAGTATTTTTTGCAAGAGATTTTTTGTAGAGTTATTTTTTCCCCCTAGCCTATGTCATACTGGAAAACAAGATATACTAATACCTTATAAAAGGAGAATATTCACTAAGATTAAATTCACAGGGACACCGAATAGAGTTGATGGAGATCAATTTTCTTAAATAGAAAAACATGCAGGAAATCTATGAAAGAGAAAATGTATTCAAATGTCATTAATGTTTTCTTGGGCACTCCCTTATACGAAGTTAGTTGCACTCTACTGCCCTATATAAAAATGTCTCATGAATCTAACATGGACTGAATTCAATATTTCTAAACTTTGTCACAATAAGATGATCTACTTATACCCCCTTGTGTGTTGTGTGAGTTTTATTATGAATAAACACCCATTGAGAACCTCTACGGGTTCTCAATGAACCTTGGCCAATTCATTTTTCATTTGCTAATTCTTACCTGTCTACAAAGAATTTCCAGAAAGCTTTAGGCAACCAGAAGAGCATGTGTATAACAAGGTTTCAAACATGCTCAGGACTGTCTGATGAGAGAATTTTTTCAAAGAGGGAGTCTGAATGAAGTTGCTGAGTCGCCTAGGATTCCAGTGTAACTCCAGTCAGTATGACTATTATCAAAGTTTTACCACAGAGCATCTCTTTCTCTCTCTTAGTTTATTATTATTTTCCTTTAATTTCCTTTCCCTTGCCTTGTCATCTGTGCCATAAGATGCCTTGCCACCTCTGTGGTAAAGCCAGGAATTCTGTGTATCTTTGGGTCTGCTTAGCATACTTTAATGTTGTAGATCATTTAGGTCTGCCCATGGACAAGGCTGAATAGTTGAATGAAACCTCTCTGTGGCCAAGCCCAGGCAATCAAGAGACTTTGTAGTTCTCCTTGAAGAGGTCCTTTACATCCCTTGTAAGTTGGATTCCTAGGTATTTTATTCTCTTTGAAGCTATTGTGAATGGAAGTTCGTTCCTGATTTGGCTCTCTGCTTGTCTGTTACTGGTGTATAAGAATGCTTGTGATTTTTGCACATTGATTTTGTATCCTGAGACTTTGTTGAAGTTGCTTATCAGCTTAAGGATATTTTGGGCTGAGACAATGGGGTTTTCTAAATATACAATCATGTCATCTGCAAACAGGGACAATTTGACTTCTTCTTTTCCTAACTGAATACCCTTGATTTCTTTCTCTTGCCTGATTGCCCTAGCCAGAACTTCCAACACTATGTTGAATAGGAGTGGTGAGAGAGGGCATCCCTGTCTTGTGCCAGTTTTCAAAGGGAATGCTTCCAGTTTTTGCCCATTCAGTATGATATTGGCTGTGGGTTTGTCATAAATAGCTCTTACTATTTTGAGATACGTTCCATCAATACCGAATTTATTGAGAGATTTTAGCATGAAGGGCTGTTGAATTTTGTCAAAGGCCTTTTCTACATCTATTGAGATAATCATGTGGTTTTTGTCTTTGGTTCTGTTTATATGCTGGATTACGTTTATTGATTTGCATATGTTGAACCAGCCTTTCATCCCAGGGATGAAGCCCACTTAATCATGGTGGATAAGCTTTTTGATGTGCTGCTGGATTCGGTTTGCCAGTATTTTATTGAGGATTTTTGCATCGATATTCATCAGGGATATTGGTCTAAAATTCTCTTTTTTTTGTTGTATCCCTGTCAGGCTTTGCTATCAGGATGATATTGGCCTCATAAAATGAGTTAGGGAGGATTCCCTCTTTTTCTACTGATTGGAATAGTTTCAGAAGGAATGTTACCAACTCTTCCTCATACCTCTGGTAGAATTTGGCTGTGAATCCATCTGATCCTAATCAAAACCACAATGAGATACCATCTCGCACCAGTTAGAATGGCAATCATTAAAAAAGCAGGAAACAACATGTGCTGGAGAGGATGTGAAGAAATAGGAACACTTTTACACTGTTGGTGGGACTGCAAACTAGTTCAACCATTGTGGAAAACAGTGCGGTGATTCCTCAAGGATCTAGAACTAGAAATACCATTTGACCCAGCCATCCCATTACTGGGGATATACCCAAAGGATTATAAGTCATGCTGCTATAAAGACACATGCACATGTATGTTTACTGTGGCACTATTCACAATAGCAAAGACTTGGAATCAACCCAAATGTCAATCAGTGACAGACTAGATTAAGAAAATTGGCACATATACACGATGGAATACTATGCAGCCATAAAAAAGAATGAGTTCGTGTCCTTTGTAGGGACATGGATGCAGCTGGAAACCATCATTCTCAGCAAACTATCGCAAGAACAGAAAACCAAATACTGCATGTTCTCACTCATAGGTGGGAATTGAACAATGAGAACACTTGGACACAGGAAGGGGAACATCACACACCTGGTCCTATTGTGGGGAGGAGGGGGGAGGGATAGCATTAGGAGATATACCTAATTTAAATGACGAGTTGATGGGTGCAGCACACCAACATGGCACATGTATACACATGTAACAAACCTGCACGTTGTGCACATGTAACCTAGAACTTAAAGTATTAAAAAAAAAGACAGAGAGAGAGAGACTTTGACAAGTTTTGAAACTTAAATGTCCTTCGTTTTTCTGGTTGTGATATATATGTATATGAACCTCTTATAAGGACAGACTGCAGAATGAATGAGTAAAGTTAGGTATGTTAGGTCCTGACCAAATATTATCCTTTTGAAAATAACCAACAGGAATGTAGGTGCTGTCTTAATCTGCTTGGGCTGCCATTATAACACAGACTGGGTGACGTGAACAACAGATATATATTTTCTCACGCTTCCAGAGGCTGGAAGTTTAAAATAAGGGTGCCAGTGTGGTCACTTTCTGGTGAGGGCTCTCTTCCTGGCTTTCACATGGCTGGCTGCCTACTGGCAATGTCCTCACAAGGTCTCTTTGGGAGCCTCATCTTGTGAAAACACTAATGATATCTGATCAGGGATCCACCCTTATGATCTCATTTAACCTTAATTATCTCACACAAGGAGTTGGGGGTTCAACAAATGAATTTTAGAGGGACACAAATATTTAGTTCATAATGGGTATGATTGCATTTATGACAGGAAGATAAAGGAAAGTCTATCAAATGCTTTCAAAATTTTTCCACTCCTTAAGAAGTGAAACAGAAATACATCTAGACAAAGTAGAAAAACCACATTTTTAGTCCATGTTTTGTTGAATAAAGATGAGAAAGGGCTATAGGGTGAAAAAGGGGACAAATAGAAAAAAGAAAGTCGTACCCAATTAGTCAGGCCATTGCCTTTAAGATTAAATATACACTGAAAAAAAAAATCAGAACCAAAATTTATAAGACATCTAATCTTTTTGTGTTATGTGAGCATGTCTTAATGAAGGAGTTTTGGTATTGTTTGTTTGTTTGTTTGTTTTTTCAGCAGTCTCCAATCTACTTCCAGATTGAACTGCAAATTGCTGCTTATGCTTTTCTCAGGCTGCTGAAAGTTTCAATTTTTTTTTTTTTTTTTTTTTTTTTTTGAGACGGAGTCTCGCTCTGTTGCCCAGGCTGGAGTGCAGTGGCCGGATCCCAGCTCACTGCAAGCTCCGCCTCCCGGGTTCCCGCCATTCTCCTGCCTCAGCCTCCCCAGTAGCTGGGACTACAGGCGCCGCCACCTCGCCCGGCTAGTTTTTTGTATTTTTTAGTAGAGACGGGGTTTCACCGGGTTAGCCAGGATGGTCTCGATCTCCTGACCTCGTGATCCGCCCGTCTCGGCCTCCCAAAGTGCTGGGATTACAGGCTTGAGCCACCGCGCCCGGCGAAAGTTTGAATTTCTGTCAGGGCTGCCAAGGAAAGCCAAAGTCTGAAGAGACCAAATCTGTACTGTCAGTTTACTGTGTCCATGTTATGAGGAATTGGCCCTAATGAGCAATGACTTCCCAAAGGAGGAGACCCAGATGGATGAGTAGACAACTCATGAGTGCTCGCCTTGAAAAGGAGCTTCATGCTAGTTCTGTAAGTGGGATTTTTTTAAAAGTTAAATATGGCATAGGATATAAAGTAATAGAGTGCAGAAGTTTCTTTACATTTACTGACAGAAGATTGCACTTCATCTAAATAACAACAATTTGCCATTGATAGAATTCCAGGAAGAAAAATAATTGGGTCAAAACAATGAACATACAAAATAACTGTGAATAGAGCTGAGGGCAAGTTATAGATAGAAATGGCCAGGCAGGAGGAATTTTGAGAGTTAATTTTGTGAATGTAAGAATATCACAATGAGTGCTTTACTGATGATAATAAGATAGAAAAGAAGTTAAGATATGTGAAACTAAAACAATAGAAATTAGAAAATAAAAGGTGGCTTAAATCAAAATTAGTAAAATGGTAAGGTAATAATATTGACAATAAGGATAAAATTAGACGATAAAGAAATTTCAGAAAGAAAATGAGGAGAGGCATGCACTTTTATCTAATTTTGGGTAGCAGAGAAAAGATTTAGAAGGCACATTATGGCAGAAAAAGTTTTATTTGGTACTTACTACAGAAATCCTGTGACATATTAATATTGCTTACATAGATTTTGCATTTGTGAATTTAAATAACTTTTATTTATTTGAATACCTTATTGCAAATATGTGATTTCAGGTTATTCCAGGTGGAGATATTCTAATGATGTTATGCACTCAAGAATCTACTATAAATTCTACCCAAGAAAATCGACTAACATCAACTATGTATATAAACAATAGAAATCAGACCATGGAGATTAAGACAGAGGTTACTCTTCACATATAAACTGCAACATTTCAAGAATTTTAATTTTTATGATATAAATTTATGACAGAGTATCATTGAAGGTCAGGTTTGAGTATTAAAATGTGAATGTGGTTGCAATAACAGTTTACTTCCTTTAATAGAGCAAATAGCTTCTGTGTGCTAACGCTCTCCTTTGTATAAGACAAATTTCTTTGCTCATAGTCTTTTTTTCACTGGAATTTGTCTCCCTACTATGTGATAGGTTTCCTTGCACCCTAATGCTCAAGCTATCCTGGGATGTTTCCTTGAATTAAAACGCTATTATGTAGGTAGATCACTGTTCTACCAATTTGAGCTAAATGTGCATTCACTGCTGAAATTAAAACTCATCTATGATATGTCTAGAAATCTTATAAAGCAGATTAATTAATGTATCAGAAACTTCCTGAGAATGAGACTTCTCATCTTAAACTATGAGACAGCCTGGCAGATAATATTTGCCTGATAAGAAACACTGAATCATATCAGAGAAGGCAAAATCTCTTCCTGTTTCTTTTGCTCTATTCTAACCCTCTGCATTTTTTTTGTCCTAGGTAGCCACCATACTCCTAATTAATTAAATTTGTCCATTCTAGAGTTTTATAAAGGCTCACACTCCTAATTAATTAAATTTGTCCATTCTAGAGTTTTATAAAAATTTAGTGTTTTTTGTTTTGTGTTTTTACCTCCCACAAGTAACTGAAAGAATGCAAAGTTTGTCTTTCTGTGCCTGGTTTATTTCACTTAATGACCTCCAGTTCCATCTACGTTGTTACAAATGATAGGATCTCATTCTTTTTTATGACTGACGAGTACTCCATTGTGTCTATGTACCATGTTTTCTTTATTAATTCATCTGTTGATAGTCACTTAGATTGCTTTCAAATCTTGACTATTGTGAATACTGCTGCAATAAACATGGGAGTGTAGATATCTCATCCATATGCTTATTTTCTTTCTTTTGGGTATGTAACTAAAAGTGGGATTGCTGGAACATATGCTAGCCCTATTTTTAGTTTTTTGAGGAAGTTCCAAACTGCTCTCCATAGTGGCTGTACTAATTTACATTCCCACCAACAGGGTACAAGTGTTCCTTTTCCCCACATCCTTTCCAGCATTTGTTACTTTTTGTCTTTTGGATAAAATCTATATTCACTGTGATGTGATAATACCTCTTTGTAGGTTTGATTTGAAGTTTTCTGATGACCAATGATGCTGAGCAGCTTTTCATGTGCCTGCTTTACCCTCTGTATATCTCCTTTTGACAAATGGCTAGTCAAATATTTTGCCAATTTTTTTTATCAGATTCGATTTTTTCCTATACAGTTATGTGAACTCCTTATGTATTCTGGTTATTAATCTCTTGTCAGATGGGCAGTTTGCAAACATTTTCTCTCTTTCTGTGGGTTGTCTCTTCACCTTGTGGATTGTTTTCTTTGCTGTGCAGAAACTGTTTAACTGGATGTGATCCCATTTGTCCATTTTTGCTTTGGTTGCCTGTGCTTGTGCATCTCTTTACTTTCAGTTTATATGTCTTCACAGGTAAGGTGAATTATTGTAAGCAGAAAGTATTTGAATAATGATTTTTCTTTGGTAATTTTTAAAATCCATTCAACAAGTCTATATCTTTTGAGTAGATAATTCAATCAATTCATGTTCAAGGTTATTATCGATATATGAGACTTTGTTCCTTTCCTGTCATATTTACTATTTTGGGGTTATTGTATACATCTTTGTTTCTTTCTTTTTCTCACTGATTTTCATTATAGTTTGGTGGATTTCTGTAGTGGTTCCATTTGAGTCTTTTCCCTTCCTCCTTTTTGTAATTCCTTTGCAAGTGAATTTTATACTTTCCTCTGTTTTCATGATGTTGATATAGTTTGGATGCCTTTGCCCTCCGAAGCTCATCTTAAAATATAATCCCCAATATTGAAGATGAAGTCTAGTGGGAGGGGTTTGGGTCATGGGAATATATTCTTCTTCTTCATGAATATTTTTTGCCCTCTTCAAAGTAGTGAGTTTTCACTCTCTTAATTCATGTGAGAGCTGGATGTTTAGCAGAGTGTAATGTCTTCTCTTCGCTCTTGCTTCCTGTCTTGCATTGTGATACACTCCCTCCCCCTTTGCCTTCTGTCATGATCTAGGCTTCCTGAGGCCCTCTCCAGAGCAAATGCCAGCACTGTATATCTTGTACAGTCTTCAGAACCACTGGTCAGATTAACATCTTTTCTTTATAAATTACTCAGTCTGAGACATTTTCTTATAGCAATTCAAAGCAGACTAATAGAGATGATAATTGTCATTCTTTAGTTCTAAGGATTAAGACTCCATTGTTCATTTCTTGTAGGATTGGTCTAGTGGTAAAGAATTCCCTTAGCGTTTGCTTTTCTGGGAAAGCCTTTATTTCTCTAATTTATAAAACGTATTTTTGCTGGATACAGCATTCTTGTCTGACAGGTTTTTTTTATGTTTTTTTTCTTTCAGCACTTTAAATATATCATCCCATTCTCTTCTGGTCTGTAAAGTAGCTACTGAAAAATCTATTGTTTGTCTGATGAGGTTTCCTTTATAGGTAAGTAGACACCTTTGTTGTTTTTATACTTTTACATAAAGATATATTTGAATTTAGACATTCTGACTATAATGTGCCATGGGGAAAACATTTTTGCATCATATCTGCCTGAGGATTGCTAAGGTCCCTATATAGAAATGTCTAAATTTATTTCCAGATGTGTGAAGTTTCCATCTATTATTTTGTTATATAGGTTTTCTATTCATTTCTTAGGCTCCTTGCTTTTGGGAATGTCACTAGTTTCAGTAGGTTTTCATAGGCCTGTGTCATATTTCATGTACCTTATTATAAAACAATATTCAACTATTTTATGTTGTCCCAAATGTCACAAAGATGTTGCTCATTCTTTTTAATTTGTCTATTTTTGTCTGACTATATTCATTTCAAATGAACTATCTACATGTTATGAGATTCTTTATTCTGTATATTCTAGTCTGTTGTTGAATATTTCCAATGTATTTTGTATTTCCCTCAATAAATTGTTCAGTTTCAGAATTTCTATTTGGTTCTTTTTAAAAAGTATCTATCTCTTTGGTAAATCTCTCATTCATACTCTGAATTGCTTTCTGCTTTTTTTGTATTGTTTTTCAGGATTCTCTTTTATCTCTGAGCATTTTAAAAATCAATATTTTGAAATATTTGAATTCTAGGATTTCAAAAAAAATTATTTGATTAAGACCAGTTGCTGGAAAATTATTGTATTCCTTTGTAGTTGTCATATTTTCTTGCTTTGTTATGTTTTCTGTGTTTTTACATTGAAATCTCCACGTCTGGTGTAATAGTCATTTCTTCCTGATCTTAAATTTACTTTTGTAGAGAGGAATTTTTTCTGTCTATGTATCTGTGATGTTGGTTAGGTGAGGGACTTTGGCTTTAATTCGGGGTGCACGCAGTCATGTTGTCTATGTGATTTCTTTGGCTAAGAATAGTGTTAGTGTTGTGATTCACTGGAAAGTAAGGGTAGGGATATTAGTGGAGGCTGTGGTGAAGTTGTGCTGGGAACTTGGATGCCAGGTGGGCTAATCTTTAGGCCCCAGTATTGGCAGTGGTGGATCGAGCATGCCTATCTTTGTGCCCCAAGGCAGTGTAGGTAGGCACCTGGGTTGGCAGTTACTAGTAGGCCACTTCTTGGGCTGGCGGTTTGCACAGTGTGCTACGTGGCTCAGAAGGTTCTTGGGTTTCTGGGAAGCTGGCATTATGGGCATGGTGGCAGTAGCAATGGTGGGACAACCCTCTGGGTCACAAGCAGGGTGAATTGGTGGTGTTGGTGGCTATAGAACAGAGTTGCCCCAAACAGATGCAGACACATTACTCTCAGATCTTCTGTGCTCTGCAGCAGCAATGTTGCAGCACAGAGAGAAGTGTGAGAAGAACCCTGCTCTTTTGCACCTGAGCCTGGATAATAAGGCCAACGACCAGTAAGTCTCAATCTCCACTCACAGCCTCAAAAAGGCAGCCCTCCAGCTCGCTTGCCCCAGTCTACAGTGACAGCAGCAGTGGACATGCAGATGGATAGGTGAGATCACCCTCTATGTGGAGGCCTGAGCACACAGTTTGCTTCTCCAGTCAGAGGGAGTTTTCCCTTCTGTTTTCAAAGCCAAGTACAGAGTTTATACCACCAGAGGGAGTGGGGTTTTGTGGCACTGCTGGGGTATGGACTCTTCAAACAGGCCTGGAACGGGAGCTTTCAGGAACTGGAAAGCATGTGCTTTTAATTTTTTTATGTCTCAGGGACTGCCTTTTTTGTTACGATGTACCATCCTCTCCCCAGAAAGTAGTAGTTCCTGTGGGCTACAGTAGTGGAGTCCCTGCAGCACCTTTGGGTCTAGCCAGCATTGTGCTGCTGCAGCCTTCTGGGTGGACAGCAAGGAATACCAGTGGGAGCTACAAAGATGTGGAGATACGGGGATAGTAGCTTCTGGGACTGGATATAATCCTACAATGGCTGTACTCCCAAGTATCACATGGCACAGCCTCTCAGGTCTTGGTGCCATGGTGAGAGGGGGTGGTGTTCTGTGAGCTAGCATGAGTTTCCTGTCTTCTGCAGTGCTCTCGCTGGGTCTTCAAATCATCATCCACACTACTCTCAGGGTTTGTTAGGATAGAGATGCTTTTCCACGGCTTGGATCATGACAGTTCACATTGAAAATGTGAACCACTGAAGCTCTCTCACTTACCCTTTTCTCACAAAAACAAGCCCCTTAGGGCTTCCAGCTGATCTTAAAACTACTAGAAGAAAACAGGGAAACTCTGTAGTACATCAGCCTAAGCAAAGATTTAATGGGTAAGACCTGAAAAGCACAGGAAATGAAACAAAAACTTAGACAAATAGGACTATATTAAACTAAAAAAAAAAAAAAAAAGAAAGAAAAAAGAAAAAAAAAATTCTCCACAGCAAAAGAAACAACCAATAGACTGAAGGAACAACCTCTTGAATGGGAGGAAATCTCAACCTCTAAACGGGAACTGACCACTTCTTTCTTTCTTCTTCTGTGCCTCAGATTTTTCCTGTGAGTTCTCTGTTGGACTCAGATGTTCTCTACTAGATGTCCTATTTGAGGTATGATTATCTATTCATAAAATTGGTTCTTCTTTCTGGAGAGGATGGGTGTCAGATGTCTCCAGTTAGCCATCTTGAACCAGGTATCTCTTTAATATACTTACTTCTTTTCATTGGGATAATTTCTCAGTAGAGGATTGCTGGATTGTATGATAGTTCTATTTTTAGCTTTTTGAGAATCTCCATACTATTTTTAAAGTGTTGTTCTAATTTACATCCCCCCGACAGTGTATAGGAATTTTTTTTCTCTACATCTTTGCAAACATCTGTTATTTTTTTGTCTTTTTAATAATAGCCATTCTAACTGGGATGAAATAATATTGTATTTGGGGTTTAATTTGCATTTCCCGATTATTAGTAATGTTGAGTAATTTTAAGTGTATTTATTGTCCATTTGTAGGTCTCCTTTTGAGAAATGTCTATTCATATCCTTTGCCCATTTTGTAATGGAATTATTTGTTGCTGTTTTATCACACTTTAGTTGTTTGCATTATTTGTACATCCTGGATATTAGTCCCTTGTTAGATGAATAGTTTGCAAATATTTCCTCCCATTCAAGAAGTTATTCCTTCAATCCACTGGTTGTTTCTTTTGCTGTGGAGAAGTTTTTCTTTAGCTTAATATAGTCCTATTTGTCTAGTTTTTGTTTTATTTCCTGTACCTTTGAGGTTTTACCCATTAAATCTTTGCTTAGGCTAATGTCCTAAAGAGTTTCCCTGTTTTCTTCCAGTAGTTTTACAGTTTCAGATTTTGTGTTAAAGTTTTTAATTTACTTTGACTTTTGTATATGGTGGGAGACAGTGTTCTAGTTTTATTTTTCTTTATATGGCTATCCAGTTTTCCCAGCACCATTTATTGAAAAGGGGGTTCTTTCCCCAATGTATGTTTTAAGTGGCTTTGTTTAAAATCAATTGCCTCTAAATATGTGGATTTATTTCTGGAGTCACTATTCTATGCCATTGGTCTCTGTGTCTTTTTATTCCAATACCATACTGTTTTGATTACTATAGCTCATGGCTATTAATATATGAGGGGCTTATTCCTGTAATTTAATTAATTGGTTTCTGGTTGTTTTGTATTTCCCCTTTTCTTCTCTCATATTGTTTATCATTGTGGTTTGTTGGTTTTCTGTAGTGGTAATATTAGTGTGTTTGCACTACCAGTAGGTTTTATAGATTTGTGTATTTTTAATAATAGTAGATATTATCATTTCACTTGCAGATTAAGTACTCTCTTAAGCATTTTTGTAGGGGCAGTCTAGAGGTAATGAATTCCCTTAGCATATGCTTGTCTAAGAAAGACTTTATCTCTATTTCATTTATAAACGAGTTGATGGGTGCTGACGAGTTGATGGGTGCAGCACACCAACATGGCACAGGTATACATATGTAACAAACCTGCACGTTATGCACATGTACTCTAGAACTTAAAGTATAATAATAAAAATAAAAATAAATAAAAGCCACATAATATTTTGCTATAGCATAAAACATATTTTGGATAGCATTACAGAGAATTATTATTCATTCCAAAGAAATATTTTTAAATAAGTCATCATTCTATTTAAAATATTACTATACAATTTGGTACCTGTTTATGAAATCATAACATTCCATTTCAACGGTCTTTTATATATTTTTTAAAAATCCATCAATGTACGTATATTTGCTCACCTTTCCATAAAGTAGCAGCAAACACAATGAGAGCAAAAGTTGACTAGTTTTCTTAATTGTTCCAAATAGATACAAAACACTCAAAAAGGCAGTAGTAAACTACTTTCTATTTCAATATTTTTCCCCCTCATCACACGGTTCTCTTGTTCTCACTTCCTTTTAGTTTCATTAAAAGGGCTATGAAGGTCCTTCCTGATGGAATGGGGCTGGAAAGGTTATTCCTGACATACCTAGGTGGAGGGCTTCTACTAAGTTTAGAAAAAACTATCTAGGAGACTGCACTCACTAGGAATTGCCCGATATGTACACAGTAAGTCCAAGGGAGCATGTTGAGCACCATTCAATAAACATTAGACCAATCGTTGGGCATCATTGTTCTAATACAATCCCATCCCATTCCTCTTGCCAACTTTTGGTTTAAAAAATGGATATATGACCCAGTAGATGTATGAGAGGGAGACTGCTGGAGTAGATTCTAAAAATATTTTAAGTTATTAAAAGGATATCCTTATTAAGAGATACTGTATCTTCTATTTTCTGATGTTTACATATGGATAGGATATCTGAAAGTGTTGCAGCTTTGCTTTACGCCTGATGATAAAACCAGTGTTGAGGCCAGCAGAGTGGAGAGATAAAAATAACCTAGATTCTTGTGGATAACAGCCACAGAATTAAATAAACCTCCAAACCATCCTAACTTTTGATTTTCTGATACATGAGATAATAAATAGCTTTCTTATTTAAGGCAGCTTGAAGCAAGGATTATTGTTCATGTGGCTGAAGCATCACAATCTATTTAAGTGAAACCAGAGATTAAGGGAGATTTTTGGACACACTGCTCACCAAGACATTTTGTGGGTTTACCTTTGACAATACCCTAACCTTCAGTACACCACAAAGTCAGTGAGAGGAGCAAATTATTTCTAGATTCTCCTCTCTAGGGTGGGATTTCCTACTAAATCAGGTCAAGCTCTCACTTAGTCAGGGAATAAACACCAATCCAGGGAATAAATTATTATTCACAGTTGGGCAGGAGAAGAACAGTCAAGCATTAGGGATTCCTGGGTATTTCACTCATTTCTATTGTCAATTTATATCAGATACATTATGTCAAAAATGAATCTCTCTATCTCCCAGAGAAAACTTACAATTCCCAGTGCCCAGTGTTACAGTTCATAGCAGCTGTCCTGCCCTTTTCTGATTTGTATTGTATCTCTAAGTTGCTTAGCCTTTTGGGAGAAAACTACCAAAAAGAAACAAAAAAAAGATGAAAATTCCAATATTTATAGCAAGATGGAGAAGGGAAACTCTTACAAGAATAGCAGAGCACTGAAATTATATGCAATATGAAAAGACAATTTGGCCAATTGATCAGAAAATTTGGAAATATATACCCCTGATCCCTTTCACTCATGAGTTCCCTGCAGTATCTACACTAATTCAATTAGGAAAGGAAGCAAGAACAAAGGCAGCATCACTGAACTATATAATACACACTAAGTGCATTAAAAGCATTTTATAAATTATTTCAAATAGCTTGGACTCACAATTTACTTACATCATGCACATGAAACTATGTCATTTTATCCTTCAGTCTCATTTAATGAAAACTAGAAGATGAAATTTTCTAATCAACACTTGAAAGGATAATCAAATACTAATCATCCTTGAGTTGAGTGAACTTAAGAAAGAAATAAGAACCAGATAAAATGAGACATTTTCCATATCCCATCTTCAGCACATTTCTCCACATTTCCATTCTAAGTCATGCAAAAGTAGGCATGGTTTTACAATGCATATGTGTAGTGTTTTTCTGTCATTTGTTTTTTAACCAAGGACCATTCTTAGATTTACTTATATTTGAGGTCTAAATTTGTAAGGAACATAGGAAAATATTAATCAAGTACTTGGAAAGCTTACTTGACTTAGCCATGGTTCATCATGATCTATATGAAATAAGAAAGTACAAATTATTCTGTTTGATGTGGCAGTGCAAGTAGAGAGAGCATTCTCAAAAGAGTTTTAGAAACATTCATAAATATTTCCCACTGAGGTACACCGGTAAATAACAACACCCCGTTTATTGAAGGCTTACTCTGTCAAGAAATTCTAACCAACAAACATGTACTATTTCATGGAATTTTTACAAAACAATAACACAATAGGTATTATTTTCAGAAATGGAAACAGAAGTTTAGAAAAGTTAAGTAATCACTCATGGTCCCACTGCTTATTAGTTTTGGAGCTGGAATTTAAACTGAGTTTCCCTGAACCCAACTTGTGTAATAATAAACAGTGAACTACTTGCCCCATCAGTAATAGAAAATATGTTTAAAAATCTATTTAGCTAAACAGTAGGAGGTATTGGAAGAAAAGATACAATTTGTGTCTTTACAATTCATTTGAAGGAAGAATACGTACATGTATGAATGTTTACTACAAAGAGAAAAAAATATTTTTACACAAAAAACAACATGAGAAAACAAGTCATGCTGATATAACTTAGGATTGTTGTTTATAATAGAAAACACAACTAATAATCACATTATAATATAGTCACGTGCTCCATAACATTTCAGTCATCAATGGATCATATATACAATAATGGTTCCATAAGACGATAGTAGCAAATTTGTACTATGTTTTTTCTAGATTTAGGTACACAAATTCTTACCAGTGTGTTACAGTTACCTATAGTATTTAGTAAAGTAGTAATATAAACACATTTGTAGCCTCAGGGCAATAGTCTATACCATATAGCCTAAGTGTGTAGTAGTCTGCACCATCTAATTTTGTGTAAGTGCACTCTATAATGTTTGCAGTGATGAAATCACCTAATGGCACATTTCTCAGAATATACTCTTGTAATTAAGCAAACGTTTGACAGTACATCATATTCAAATAGAATTTACTCTGAAAACAGAATACTTCAAAATAAAGAAAACAATTTATAAATATTATTCATCACACCAATAAAAATAAATATATTCCTCAATAGTTACAGAAAATATATGATTAAACATAAACTAAGTATAACTCTAATTTTAAAAGTATAATAAAAGATATATTCTTAGCCTAGTAAATATTGTTACATTAGTAAATTAAACAAGTACCTCTTTCCTCTTTTGGAGCTGGAGATGCAATGTTAAAATATAAATTTAATTGAGATAAAATCTGCAGTGAAAAAATTCAGGGAAACATAGATAGCATAATCTTGTTTGATCTGATCAAGAAAGATGTTTCAAGCTAAATAAGGGACAGGAATAAGCTCTCTAAAGAGGGGAGAGGTGAGCACTCTAGGAGGATGGACCATCACACCCAAAGGACCTGAGGTAGTTAAGATTATGATATATTCAAGCACTCAAAAAGTCCAGTGTGCTTGAGAAATAATGAGGAAAGGAGTGTGACAGGAGAAGACAACAGAAGATTTAAGACATTCTAAGGGCAATGGAAGGTCATTTGAACTTTTTACTCTTTCAAGAGATGTTTTAACTCATTCATTCTTTCCTCCAGTTATTCAACAATTATTATTGAGCACCTGCCATGGACCAGACTGTTCTACATATTGTGATTTGGAAGGGAACACAATGAAGGTAGTTCTGTTCCCAATGAGCTTATGTTCTTATAGAGGAAGACAATCGACGAATGAAATTACAAGTTAATACCTAAATATGAGGAAGCGACATGTACTATTTAAAAAGATAAAAACGGGACAGAAAAAAAAAAAAAAACTGCTCAAACTTGAATTTTGACAAAAGTCATCTATGGGTCTTGTTAAGATGTAGATTCTGATTCAGTAGGTCCAAAGTGAAGATTGAGATCCTCATTTCTGATAGTCTCCCAGGGATATACAAATGCTGGACTGTGTACCACACTTTCAGTAGGAAGGTGACAGAGAATAAGGAGTTACTTGTTTAGGAAAGGGTCTTCTGACAAATTATATTTAAATAGAGTCACCAGTAGAGACCTAACAATATATCCCTCAAAATGTATGGAAAGATAAAGAGACAGTTCTACAATAATAGTTGGAGACATCAGTGTCACAGCGCTTTGTTTGTTTGTTTTTCACATAAGTAGCTACTACCAAACAATATTGCACTTTCAATAATGGATAAAAAGAGCAAAAGATCATTAAGAAAATAGAGGACTTGAAGTTCCTGGAGCAAGATGGCTGAATAGCAGCAGCTCCAGCCTCCAGCTCCCAGCACGAGCGACACAGAGGACAGGTGATTTCTGCATTTTCAACTGAGGTACCGGGTTCATCTCACTGGGGAGTACCAGACAATTGGTGCTGGTCAGCTGGTGCAGCCTGACCAGACCAGCGAGAGCTGAATCAGAGTGAGCCATCGCCTCACCTGGGAAGTGCAAGGGGGTAGGGAATCCCGTTTCCTAGCCAAGGGAAACTGAGACACACAACACCTGGAAAATTGGGCAACTCTCACCATAATACTGCACTTTACCAAGTGTCTTAGCAAATGGCACACCAGGAGATTATATCCCACACCTGGACGGGAGGGTCCCACACCCACGGAGCCTCCCTCCTTGCTAGCACAGCAGTCTGAGATCTAACCGCAAGGCAGCAGCGAGGCTGGGGGAGGGGAGCCCACCATTACTGAGGCTTAAGTAGGTAAACAAAGCCACTGGCAAGCTCGAACTGGGTAGAGCCCACGCAACTCAAGGGGGCCTGCCTGTCTCTGTAGACTCCATCTCTGGGGACAGGACATAGCTAAACAAAAAGCAGCAGAAACCTCAGCAGAGGTAAATGACCCTGTCTGACAGCTTTGAAGAGAGCAGCGGATCTCCAAGCATGGAGGTTGAGATCCGCGAACGGACAGACTGCCTGCTCAAGTGGGTCCCTGACCCCTGAGTAGCCTAACTGGGAGACATCCCCCACTAGGTGCAGACTGACACCTCACACCTCACATGGCAGGGTACACCTCAAGAGGAAGCTTCCAGAGCAAGAATCAGACAGCAACACTCGCTGATCAGCAACATTCTATATTCTGCAGCCTCCGCTGCTGATACTCAGGCAAACAGGGTCTGGAGCAGACCTCAAGCAATCCCCAACAGACCTACAGCTGAGGGTCCTGATTGTTAGAAGGAAAACTAACAAACAGAAAGGACACCCACACCAAAACCCCATCAGTTCGTCACCCTCACCAAAGACCAAGGGCAGATAAAACCACAAAGATGGGAAAAAAGCAGGGCAGAAAAGCTGGAAATTCAAAACCTCAGAGCACATCTCCCCCTCCAAAGGAATGCAGCTCATTGCCAGCAACGGATCAAAGCTGGACTGAGAATGACTTTGACGGGTTCAGAGAAGAAGGCTTCAGTCAATCAAACTTCTCAGAGCTAAAGGAGGAACTACGTAACCAGCGCAAAGAAACTAAACATCTTGAAAAAAGAATGGAAGAATGGATAACTAGAATAATCAATGCAGAGAAGGCCATAAATGAACTGACAGAGATAAAAACCATGACAAGAGAAATATGTGACAAATGCACAAGCTTCAGTAACCGACTTGATCAACTGGAAGAAAGAGTATCAATAATTGAAGGTCAAATGAATGAAACAAAACAAGAAGTCTAGAGAAAAAAGAGGAAAAAGAAATGAACAAAGCCTCCAAGAAATATGGGATTATGTGACAAGACCAAATCTATGTCTGATTGGGGTGCCTGAAAGTGAGGGGGAAAATGGAACCAAGTTGGAAAACATTCTTCAGGATATCATCCAGGAGAACTCCCCCAACCTAGTAAGGCAGGCCAACATTCAAATTCAGGAAATACAGAGAACGCTACAAAGATACTCCTTGAGACGAGCGACTCCAAGACACATAATTGTCAGATTCACCAAAGTTGAAATGAAAGAAAAAATGTTAAGGGCAGCCAGAGAGAATGGTTCGGTTACCCACAAAGGGAAGCCCATCAGACTAAGAGCAGATCTCTAGGCAGAAACTCTCCAAGCCAGATGAGAGTGGGGGCCAATATTCAACATTCTTAAAGAAAAGAATTTCCATCCCAGAATTTCATATCCAGTCAAACTAAGATTCATAAGTAAAGGAGAAATAAAATCCTTTACAGACAAGCAAATGCTTAGAGATTTTGTCACCACCAGACCTGCCCTACAAGAGACCCCGAAGGAAGCACTAAACATGTAAAGGAGCAACTGGTACCAACCATTGCAAAAACATGCCAAAATGTAAAGACCATCGATGCTAGGAAAAAACTGCATCAACTAATGAGCAAAATAACCAGCTAATATCACAATGACTGGATCAAGTTCACACATAACAATATTAACCTTAAATGTAAATATACTAAATGGTCTAATTAAAAGACACAGACCGGCAAATTGGATAAAGAGTCAAGATCCATCACTTTGCTGTATTCAGGAGACCCATCTCACATGCAGAGACACACATAGGCTCAAAATAAAGGGATGGAGGAAGGTCTACCAAGCAAATGGAGAACAAAAAAAAGCGGGGCTTGCAATGCTAGTCTCTGATAAAACAGACTTTAAATTATCAAAGATCAAAAGAGACAAAGAAGGACATTACATAATGGTAAAAGGATCGATTCAAGAGGAACAGCTAACTATCCTAAATATATATGCACCCAATACAGGAGCACCCAGATTCATAAAGCAAGTCCTTAGAGACTTACAAAGAGACTTAGACTCCCATACAGTAATAATGGGAGATTTCAACACCCCACTGTCAACATTAGACAGATCAACGAGACAGAAAGTTAACAAGGATATCCAGGAATTGAACTCAACTCTGCACCAAGCAGACCCAATAGACATCTACAGAACTCTCCACCCCAAATCAACAGAATACACATTCTTCTCAGCACCACATCACATTTATTCCAAAATTGACCACATAGTTGGAAGTAAGGCACTCCTCAGCAAATGTACAAGAACAGAAATTATAACAAACTGTCTCTCAGACCACAGTGCAATCAAAGTAGAACTCAGGACTAAGAAATTCAATGAAAACCACTCAACAACATGGAAACTGAACAACCTGCTTCTGAATGACTACTGGGTACATAACGAAATGAAGGCAGAAATAAATATGCTCTTTGAAACCAATGGGAACAACGATACAACATGCCAGAATCTCTGGGACACATTTAAAGCAGTGTGTAGAGGGAAATTTATAGCACTAAATGCCCACAAAAGAAAGAAGGAAAGATCTAAAATTGACACCCTAACATCACAATTAAAAGAACTAGAGAAGCAAGAACAAACACATTCAAAAGCTAGCAGAAGGCAAGAAATAACTAAGATCAGAGTAGAACTGAAGGAGATAGAGACACACAAAACCCTCCAAAAAATCAATGAATCCAGGAGTTGGTTTTTTGAAAAGATCAATAAAATTGATCGATCACTAGCAAGACTAATAAAGAAGAAAAGAGAGAAGAATCAAATAGACGCAATAAAAAATGATAAAGGAGATATCACCACTGACCCCACAGAAATACAAACTACCATCAGAGAATACTATAAACACCTCTATGCAAATAAACTAGAAAACCTAGAAGAAATGGATAATTTCCGGGACACTTACACTCTCCCAAGACTAAACTAGGAAGAAGTTGAATCCCTGAATAGACCAATAGCAGCCTCTGAAATTGAGGCAATAATTAATAGCCTACCAACCAAAAAAAGTCCAGGACCAGACAGATTCACAGCTGAATTCTACCAGAGGTACAAGGAGGAGCTGGTACCATTCCTTCTGAAACTATTCCAGTCAATAGAAAAAGAGGGAATCCTCCCTAACTCATTTTATTAGACCAACATCATCCTGATACCAAAACCTGGCAGAGACACAACAAAAAAAGAGAATTTTAGACCAATATCCCTGATGAACATCGATGCTAAAATCCTCAATAAAATACTGGCAAACCGAATCCAGCAGCACATCAAAAAGCTTATCCACCACGATCAAGTGGGCTTCATCCCTGGGATGCAAGGCTGGTTCAACATACACAAATCAATAAATGTAATCCAGCATACAAACAGAACTAAAGACAAAAACCACATGATTATCTCAATAGATGCTGAAAAGGCCTTTGACAAAATTCAACAGCCCTTCATGCTAAAAACTCTCAATAAATTCGGTATTGATGGAACGTATCTCAAAATAGTAAGGGCTATTTATGACAAACCCACAGCTAATATCATACTGAATGGGCAAAAACTGGAAAAATTCCCTTTGAAAACTGGCACAAGACAGGGATGCCCTCTCTCACCACTCCTATTCAACATAGTGTTGGTAGTTCTGGCTAGGGCTATCAGGCAAGAGAAAGAAATCAAGGGTAACCAGTTAGGAAAAGAAGAAGTCAAATTGTCCCTGTTTGCAGATGACATGATTGTATATTTAGAAAACCCCATCATCTCAGCCCAAAATCTCCTTAAGCTGATAAGCAACTTCAGCAAAGTCTCAGGATACAAAATTAATGTGCCAAAATCACAAGCATTCTTATACACCAGTAACAGACAGAGAGCCAAATAATGAATGAATTTCCATTCACAATTGCTTCAAAGAGAATAAAATACCTAGGAATCCAACTCACAAGGGATGTAAAGGACCTCTTCAGGGAGAACTACAAACCACTGCTCAGTGAAATAAAAGAGGACACAAACAAATGGAAGAACATATCATGCTCATGGATAACAAGAATCAATATCGTCAAAATACTGCCCAAGGTAATTTATGGATTCAATACCATCCTCATCAAGCTACCAATGACTTTCTTCACAGAATTGGAAAAAAATGCTTTAAAGTTCATATGGAACCAAAAAAGAGCCCGCATTGCCAAGACAATCCCAAATCAAAAGAATAAAGCTGGAGGCATCACGCTACCTGACTACAAGGCTACAGTAACCACAACAGAATGGTACTGGTACCAAAACAGAGATGTAGACCAATGGAACAGAACAGAGTCCTCAGAAATAATACTACACATCTATAGTCATCTGATCTTTGACAAACCTGAGGAAAACAAGAAATGAGGAAAGGATTCCCTATTCAATAAATGGTGCTGGGAAAATTGGCTAGCCATAAGTTGAAAGCTGAAACTGGATCCTTTTCTTACTCCTTATACAAAAATTAATTCAAGATGGATTAGAGACTTAAATGTTAGAACTAAAACCATAAAAACCCTAGAAGAAAACCTAGGTAATACCATTCAGGACATATGCATGGGCAAGGACTTCATGTCTAAAACACCAAAAGCAATGGCAACAAAAGCCAAAATTGACAAATGGGATCTAATTAAACTAAAGAGCTTCTGCACAGCTAAAGAAGCTACCATCAGAGTGAACAGGCAACCTACAGAATGGGAGAAAATTTTTGCCATCTACTCATCTGACAAAGAGCTAATTTCCAGAACCTACAAAGAACTCAAACAAATTTACAAGAAAAAAACAAACAACCCCATCAAAAAGTGGGCAAAGGATATGAACAGACATTTCTCAAAAGAAGACATTCATACAGCCAACAGACACATGAAAAAATGCTCGTCATCACTGGCCATCAGGAAAATGCAAATCAAAACCACATTGAGATACCATCTCACACCATTAGAATGGCAATCATTAAAAAGTCAGGAAACAACAGGTGCTGGAGAGGATGTGGAGAAATAGGAACACTTTTACACTGTTGGTGGGATTGTAAACTAGTTCAACCATTATGGAAAACAGTATGGCAATTCCTCAAGGATCTAGAACTAGAAATACCATTTGACCCAGCCATCCCATTACTGGGGATATACCCAAAGGATTACAAATCATGCTGCTATAAAGACACATGCATACGTATGTTTATTGCGGCACTATTCACAATAGCAAAGACTTGGAGTCAACCCAAATGTCCATCAGTAACAGACTGGATTAAGAAAATGTGGCACATATACACCATGGAATATTATGCAGCTATAAAAAAGGATGAGTTCATGTCCTTTGTAGGGACATGGATGCAGCTGGAAACCATCATTCTCAGCAAACTATCGCAAGAACAGAAAACAAACACTGCATGTTCTCACTCATAGGTGGGAACTGAACAATGAGATCACTTGGACTCGGGAAGGGGAACATCACACACTGGGGCCTATTATGGGGAGGGGGAAGAGGGAGGGATGGCATTGGGAGTTATACCTGATGTAAATGACGAGTTGATGGGTGTTGACAAGTTGATGGGTGCAGCACACCAACATGGCACATGTATACATATGTAACAAACCTGCACGTTATGCACATGTACCCTAGAACTTAAAGTATAATAATAAAAAAAATAATAAAAAGTAAAACAAACAAACAGAAAAAGAAAAAAGAAAAAGAAAATAGAGGACTTGAGCAACACTATCAGTCAATTGAACCTAGCAGGTATGTACAGAATACTACACCTAACAACAGCAGAAGACACATTGTTCTCAAGAGCAGATGGAACATTTTCCAGAATAGACTATATGTTCAGGCACAAAACAAGTCTTAAAATATTCAGAAATATTGAAATCATACACAGAATGTTTTCAGGCAACAACGGAATGAAGCTAGAAATCAATGACATAAGGAAAACTTGAAAACTCACAGATATGTAGAAATTAACACACTCTGAAAGCACAATAGGTCAAAGAAGAAATCACAAGGGAAATTAAAAAACACTTTTAGATGAATTATAATAAAATGAAACATACTAAAATACATAGGATTCATTGAACGCAGTAGTGAGAGGGAAATGTGTAACTGTGTATACCTACATTAAAAATAACATCTCAAATGAATAAACTAATTGTACACTTTAAAGAATTAGCAAAAGATGAGCAAACTGAACCCTCAGCTAGAAGGAAGGAAATAATAAATATTCTAAAAGAGATAAATCAAATAGAGATTAAAAATAATCATTGAATTCCATCAGCATCAAAAACAATAAATAATTATTAACTCTAGGAGAAAAATGTTGAGGTTTCATATGAAAAATCGAAGTGGCAAGATTTTGAGCTCAGTATGGAGCTCAAGTGAAAATAATTCACTTACCCTGAGTCATTTTGTTTATGTGAAACAGGTATTGTGATATAAAAATTTCGAAGAAGAAAATATAATTTAAAAAAACTAATTGGCTCTGTAGTAAACAATGCTTATAAATGTGATTTGATTTTCAGTTACTGAAATTAACTCTTATCTAGAAGAGAATAGGGCTGAAGATATAGGAAGAAAGCAATGACTACTGTCAACTCTTCCATACTATTAAATTTTTTCAAAAAAATAAATAATTTAGCAAATTAATAAAACAATGTTTTTCAGTAAGGAAAGGAAAAATGTTATCTCAAGACAGTGTCCAGATTATTAAGTCTCTGGGGAGAACAGACTGTCATTGACTTCTCAATGCAGTGAGTCGGTAAACAAACAGTGCCTCAAATGGGAAGAACTATTTATGTCAAAGGCTTAAAGCCTTGTGAGTATAATTAGGACATTCAATAATTTCCTTTACTCAAAGATTAGACAGTCAATCAGTCCATGAGCCAGCCATCTTGGATAATCCGTTCCTCATTTTGATTTCATATTGTTTTTGAAGTCATAATCAATGAAGCATTTTATCAAATGAAACTAAGAAAAGCAAATATTAAAATTAATAAGACTATACAATCACTATTTTTAGATGGCATGATATATACCTAGAAAAGTGAAAGAAATTAGAATTGATAAATTAGTGTAATAAAATAGTACCAACACAAGTACTACATCAAATTCAAAAACATTCTTTCATAACAGCTTCATCTAGCTTATACATATATATATTTAAAATAAAGAAAAAATATCTGAAACAAATATATATGAAGCCAAAGAAAGAAATAATCTACAATGCCAAACTTTTTGAAACAATTGTCTACCTGTACTTTCTCAACTTTTACATTATTTTAGTCTACTCTGCATTTACATCTAATTCCTTTTTGGTATCAAAATCCAAATGTACTTTTCTCATGGATTATTTTACTTAACCTTTCAGCTAAGCACATGCCTGTTTTTGAAGAAGTCTATTTTTATTGCTATTAAATCACACATTCTAAGACTTTCAGCTGTCTTTGATCTTTCTCTGTGTATTTGCTTTCTATTCTTCATCTACTCTGCTTTAAATATTTAACTTAACAGGGTTCAGTTCTTAGCTTCTTTTCCTCATCACTCTACACATTCTTTCCAGCCCTTCCATTACATAAGTTTCCATGTTCTAGATAATTGCCAAAATACTAACTCCAGCCTATAGCACTCATCTAGAGTTTAGGAAAACTCCATGTGAATATTTCTCATATATCCTAAAAGCCACATTTCTCATGTGGTGTTTATTATCTTTCCAACTTCATGTATCAGTGCATGGCTCCAGCATTAATCCACCTGTGCAAATCAGAATTCTGAGTGTGATATCTGATTCATCATTGTCTTTTGCCTCACTTAACTACTGTTCTAAATATTCTAAATAATTCCTAAGTTAATCCTAAATATTTCCTAAATAAATCATTGTTTTAAAAATGTACCTAAAACTTATCTATTCTTATATTCATGTCTACTGTTCTGGTTACAGCTACCAGTATCTTTCACATGGATTATTGCTGTTGACTCCAAACTGTTCCCTCCCACTTCATTTTTGATCTCCTTTAATACATTTTATACAGGCAACAACAGCCACCCTTTAATATGTTAATCTCACAGTCTTATGTTCCTACATAAAACATTTCAATGACTTATCATCGTTCCTTAAAATAAAGTCTAAACTTAAACTAGCTGCCAACACTGTCTGGTCCACTTATTTTTTGATCCATTGTCTGGTCTGCTTATTTTCCACTTTAGCATTATTTCTCAGTATATCTCTTAGAGTTAGTAAATCAGCCACACTGAGTTTCTTTCAATTCCTTGAAACTGCCATATAAATTTTCTCCCGGGTTTGCTCATGCTGTTACCTATTGTAGAATACTCTTTCCTACACAGTATACTGCTTTGATAGTTCTTCTTATACATTCCTTAGGTCTTGTTTAAATTCTGCTTCATTGACTATCTCAAACTGAATTTTACCTTCTTGCCATGTATTTCTGTGACATACCTTACTTTTTAAGATTACCTATAATCGTATCTCTGTAAAGTTGTAAATTCTTAAATTGACAAGAGTAGTGTCTACTTTGTTCAATTTTGTCTGGCTGGCTCACATCAAACATGGCACTTATGCACTCAGCCTTGCTTCCTGTTTCACAGAGACACAATTCTCTCAATTTCTCCAGCTTTTACTATAAAAATTTGCATTTGCATTAACCCTCTGACATTGTCTTCATTCTGGAAAAAAAAAGATTTTGTTTGCTTTATAGTGTAAGTCAACTCTGTGTATCTTTGTTCTTATATTGCCTATTCATTTTCTCTCAGATACTTTCAAATTTCTCCTCTCTAGGATATATACTGCAGAGGATAAATGTTCAAATTATCTTGCTACTAAGTATATGTACCCCTGAGCTTCTATTTTCCTTGAAGTACTGTCCTCTCTTTTCTTGTACCATGAAGGCCTTCAATAAATTTTCCAAACTTGCTGCCTCTACTTTTTTACTATTATGTTCGAAGAGAATAAATTTACTAAAATAAGCATCAATAACTGTCTTCCCTGATTAGAAACCATTTGATGGCTTTACATTACCTTTAAGAAAATCAGATATAGAATATAAAAGCCCTCCTGTCTTGCTGCTGCTTTTGTAAACATCGTATGCCCTTGATTTCTTACAGAAGATAATTCCCAACGTGTCTTTTGAAACCAAATAAATTATTAGTAGGTTTACTGTTTCCTCCTACTTAGCTCAGGCGCTGGTTTGAAGAGTGCCACCTCAAAATTCATTCTACTTGAACTTCAGAATGAGAACTTAGTTGAAAATAGTGTTTTGCCAAAAACAGATGTAATCAAGTTAAAATGAGAACATATTGGATTAAGAGTGAGCCTTAAATCCAATGACTGGTGCCCTTATGAAATGAAGTTAATTTGGACACAGAGACGTACACACCGGGAAGGTGATGTGAAGACATAGAGGAAAATCCTATGAAGACAGAGGTAAGTAATGCATTTACAAGCCAAGAAAGGCCGAGGATTCCTGGCTACTAGCAGAAAATAAGAGGTGAGGAAGGATCCTAAAGTCTTCATAAAGGGCATCGTTCTGTTGACACCTAGATTGCACACTTCTAGCCTCCAGAAATATGAGAAAACAAATTTGTGTTGTTTAAGCCTCTTGATTTGCGGTAATTTACGTGGCAGCCCTACAAAATTAATACACTAAGAATTCAGCACAATAGCTCTTGATAGTGGCTGGTTATACAATTCCAAATCTGACTGGATAATCATTTATACATTCCATTTTTTTTTAACTATAGTGGATGTAGTTATTCTGCCCTGCTCTACACAGTCTTAGAAACTCTTCTTTAGGGGGCGGAGCAAGATGGCCGAATAGGAACAGCTTTAGTCTCCATCTCCCAGCGCGAGCGACACAGAAGACCGGTGATTTCTGCATTTTCAACTGAGGTACTGGGGTCATCTCACTCGGGAGTGCCGGACAATCTGTGCGGGTCAGCTGCTGCAGCCCGACCAGGGAGAGCTGAAGCAGGGCGAGGCATCGCCTCACCTGGGAAGCGCGAGGGGGAAGGGAGTCCCTTTTCCTAACCAGGGGAACTGAGACACACGACACCTGGAAAATCGGGTAACTCCCACCCCAATACTGCGCTGTAACACCAGCACACCGGAGATTATATCCCACACCTGGCCGGGAGGGTCCCACGCCCTCGGAGCCTCCCTCCTTGCTAACACAGCAGTCTGCGGCAATCTAACCGCAAGGCAGCAGCGAGGCTGGGGGAGGGGCGCCCGCCATCGCTGAGGCTTAAGTAGGTAAATAAAGCCGCTGGGAAGCTCGAACTGGGTGGAGCTCACAGCAGCTCAAGGAAACCTGCCTGTCTCTGTAGACTCCGCCTCTGGGGACAGGGCTCAGCTAAAGCAGCAGAGGCCTGTCCAGACGCTAACGACTCTGTCTGACAGCTTTGAAGACAGCAGTGGATCTCCCAACACGGAGGTTGAGATCTGAGAAGGGGCAGTCTGCCTGCTCAAGTGGGTCACTGACCCCTGAGTAGCCTAACTGGGAGACATCCCCCACTAGGGGCAGTCTGACACCCCACACCTCACAGGGTGGAGTACACCCCTGAGAGGAAGCTTCCAAAGCAAGAATCAGACAGGTGCACTCGCTGTTCAGCAATATTCTATCTTCTGCAACCTCTGCTGCTGATACCCAGGCAAACAGGGTCTGGAGTGGACCTCAAGCAATCTCCAACAGACCTATAGCTGAGGGTCCTGACTGTCAGAAGGAAAACTATCAAACAGGAAGGACACCTATATCAAAACCCCATCAGTACGTCACCATCATCAAAGACCAGAGACAGATAAAACCACAAAGATGGGGAAAAAGCAGGGCAGAAAAGCTGGAAATTCAAAAAATAAGAGCGCATCTCCTCCTGCAAAGGAGCACAGCCCATCACCAGCAATGGATCAAAGCTGGTCAGAGAATGATTTTGATGAGATGAGAGAAGAAGGCTTCAGTCCATCAAACCTCTCAGAGCTAAAGGAGGAATTACGTACCCAGCGCAAAGAAACTAAAAATCTTGAAAAAAGAGTGGAAGAATTGACAGCTAGACTAATTAATGCAGAGAAGGTCATAAACGAAATGACAGAGATGAAAACCATGACACGAGAAATACGTGACAAATGCACAAGCTTCAGTAACTGACTCGATCAACTGGAAGAAAGAGTATCAGCGATTGAGGATCAAATGAATGAAATGAAGCGAGAAGAGAAACCAAAAGAAAAAAGAAGAAAAAGAAATGAACAAAGCCTGCAAGAAGTATGGGATTATGTCAAAAGACCAAATCTACGTCTGATTGGGGTGCCTGAAAGTGAGGGGGAAAATGGAACCAAATTGGAAAACACTCTACAGGATATCATCCAGGAGAACTTCCCCAACCTAGCAGGGCAGGCCAACATTCAAATTCAGGAAATACAGAGAACGCCACAAAGATACTCCTCCAGAAGAGCAACTCCAAGACACATAATTGCCAGATTCACCAAAGTTGAAATGAAGGAAAAAATCTTAAGGGCAGCCAGAGAGAAAGGTCGGGTTACCCACAAAGGGAAGCCCATCAGACTGACAGCAGATCTCTCGGCAGAAACTCTACAAGCCAGAAGAGAGTGGGGGCCAATATTCAACGTTCTTAAAGAAAAGAATTTTAAACCCAGAATTTCATATCCAGCCAAACTAAGTTTCATAAGTGAAGGAGAAATAAAATTCTTTACAGATAAGCAAATGCTTAGAGATTTTGTCACCACCAGGCCTGCCTTACAAGAGACCCTGAAGGAAGCCCTAAACATGGAAAGGAACAACCGGTACCAGCCATTGCAAAAACATGCCAAAATGTAAAGACCATCGAGCCTAGGAAGAAACTGCATCAACTAATGAGCAAAATAACCAGTTAATATCATAATGGCAGGATCAAGATCACACATAACAATATTAACCTTAAATGTAAATGGACTAAATGCTCCAATTAAAAGACACAGACTGGCAAACTGGATAAAGAGTCAAGACCCATCAGTCTGCTGTCTTCAGGAGACCCATCTCACATGCAGAGACATACATAGGCTCAAAATAAAGGGATGGAGGAAGATCTACCAAGCAAATGGAGAACAAAAAAAAGCAGGGGTTGCAATCCTAGTCTCTGATAAAACAGACTTTAAACCATCAAAGATCAAAAGAGACAAAGAAGGCCATTACATAATGGTAAAGGGATCAATTCAACAGGAAGAGCTAACTATCCTAAATATATATGCACCCAATACAGGAGCACCCAGATTCATAAAGCAAGTCCTTAGAGACTTACAAAGAGACTTAGACTCCCATACAATAATAATGGGAGACTTCAACACCCCACTGTCAACATTAGACAGATCAATGAGACAGAAAGTTAATAAGGATATCCAGGAATTGAACTCATCTCTGCACCAAGCGGACCTAATAGACATCTATAGAACTCTCCACCCCAAGTCAACAGAATATACATTCTTCTCAGCACCACATCACACTTATTCCAAAATTGACCACATAATTGGAAGTAAAGCACTCCTCAGCAAATGTAAAAGAACAGAAATTATAACAAACTGTCTCTCTGACCACAGTGCAATCAAACTAGAACTCAGGACTAAGAAACTCAATCAAAACCGCTCAACTACATGGAAACTGAACAACCTGCTCCTGAATGACTACTGGGTACATAACGAAATGAAAGCAGAAATAAAGATGTTCTTGGAAACCAATGAGAACAAAGATACAGCATACCAGAATCTCTGGGAAACATTTAAAGCAGTGTGTAGAGGGAAATTTATAGCACTAAGTGCCCACAAGAGAAAGCAGGAAAGATCTAAAATTGACACTCTAACATCACAATTAAAAGAACTAGAGAGGCAAGAGCAAACACATTCAAAAGCTAGCAGAAAGCAAGAAATAACTAAGATCAGAGCAGAACTGAAGGAGATAGAGACACAAAAAACCCTCCAAAAAATCAATGAATCCAGGAGTTGGTTTCTTGAAAAGATCAACAAAATTGACAGACCGCTAGCAAGGCTAATAAAGAAGAAAAGAGAGAGGAATCAAATAGACGCAATAAAAAATGATAAAGGGGATATCACCACCGACCCCACAGAAATACAAACTACCATCAGAGAATACTATAAACACCTCTACGCAAATCAACTAGAAAATCTAGAAGAAATGGATAATTTCCTGGACACGTACACTCTTCCAAGACTAAACCAGGAAGAAGTTGAATCCCTGAATAGACCAATAGCAGGCTCTGAAATTGAGGCAACAATTAATAGCCTACCCACCAAAAAAAGCCCAGGACCAGATGGATTCACAGCTGAATTCTACCAGAGGTACAAGGAGGAGCTGGTACCATTCCTTCTGAAACTCTTCCAATCAATAGAAAAAGAGGGAATCCTCCCTAACTCATTTTATGAGGCCAACATCATCCTGATACCAAAGCCTGGCAGAGACACAACAAAAAAAGAGAATTTTAGACCAATCTCCCTGATGAACATCGATGCAAAAATCCTCAATAAAATACTGGCAAACCGGATTCAGCAGCACATCAAAAAGCTTATCCACCATGATCAAGTGGGCTTCATCCCTGGGATGCAAGGCTGGTTCAACATTCGCAAATCAATCAACGTAATCCAGCATATAAACAGAACCAAAGACAAGAACCACATGATTATCTCAATAGATGCAGAAAAGGCTTTTGACAAAATTCAACAGCCCTTTATGCTAAAAACGCTCAATAAATTCGGTATTGATGGAACGTACCTCAAAATAATAAGAGCTATTTATGACAAACCCACAGCTAATATCATACTGAATGGGCAAAAACTGGAAAAATTCCCTTTGAAAACTGGCACAAGACAGGGATGCCCTCTCTCACCACTTCTATTCAACATAGTGTTGGAAGTTCTGGCTATGGCACTCAGGCAAGAGAAAGAAATCAAGGGTATTCAGTTAGGAAAAGAAGAAGTCAAATTGTCCCTGTTTGCAGATGACATGATTGTGTATTTAGAAAACCCCATCGTCTCGGCCCAAAATCTTCTTAAGCTGATAAGCAACTTCAGCAAAGTCTCAGGATACAAAATTAATGTGCAAAAATCACAAGCATTCTTATACACCAGTAACAGACAAGCAGAGAGCCAAATCAGGAATGAACTTCCATTCACAATTGCTTCAAAGAGAATAAAATACCTAGGAATCCAACTTACAAGGGATGTAAACGACCTCTTCAAGGAGAACTACAAACCACTGCTCAGTGAAATGAAAGAGGACACAAACAAATGGAAAAACATACCATGCTCATGGATAGGAAGAATCAATATCGTGAAAATGGCCATACTGCCCAAGGTTATTTATACATTCAATGCCATCCCCATCAAGCTACCAATGAGTTTCTTCAGAGAATTGGAAAAAACTGCTTTAAAGTTCATATGGAACCAAAAAAGAGCCCGCATTGCCAAGACAATCCTAAGTCAAAAGGACAAAGCCGGAGGCGTCACGCTACCTGACTTCAAACTATACTACAAGGCTACAGTAACCAAAACAGCATGGTACTGGTACCAAAACAGAGATATAGACCAATGGAACAAAACGGAGCCCTCAGAAATAATGCCACACATCTACAACCATCTGATCTTTGACAAACCTGACAAAAACAAGAAATGGGGAAAGGATTCCCTATTTAATAAATGGTGCTGGGAAAATTGGCTAGCCATAAGTAGAAAGCTGAAACTGGATCCTTTCCTTACTCCTTATACGAAGATTAATTCAAGATGGATTAGAGACTTAAATGTTAGACCTAATACCATAAAAACCCTAGAAGAAAATCTAGGTAGTACCATTCAGGACATAGTCATGGGCAAGGACTTCATGTCTAAAACACCAAAAGCAACGGCAGCAAAAGCCAAAATTGACAAATGGGATCTCATTAAACTAAAGAGCTTCTGCACAGCAAAAGAAACTACAAGCTTTTCTTTACATCAAAATTGATTTACCTGTTCCCTCCAAAGGCTTAATAAATAGTTAGTGACCAAGAAAGTAGAGAAATTTTTCTTTCTTCAAGAAAGTTTAATCAGTGAAGTTGCCTGAGATCAGAAAAATAAATAGAGAAATGTTGCAGCTGCACCACACCAGTCCTAAAATGGGTGAAATGTTTGTCATATAATTTTTAGAATATTCTTTTCTGAAATATATTGAGACTCATTTATCATGTGGATAATTATTCTCCTAGAAGCAAAACTATCTCATTATTATTTTCTGACACTTTTATATTCTATATTCCACTGTATCTTTTGGAAAGTCATTCTATTTTCTAAGAAATGTTTTTCATTTTCCATGTGATTTTTGAAAAAATGAACCATTCACATTGTGATTTTTAGAAAGTGAGATGTTTCCTAGATATTGTGTGTTGTTCCTCACTTTATCTCTTTGGTCTTCTTCAACTAGAAGACTGACTTTCAGAGGTCTAAACTATCTTTCTCACTGGCAGAGCTCATTTTATATAATTTGATATTGAAACTCCAGAAAATGCCACACTCGGGAAACTCAACACTTTGCTCAGATTTCCTCATAAACTCCATTTCACAGTTATCCTAAATTACTTGTAGTGAATGTATGTATGATTTCTTAAACATATAGTTGCTTTATCCTCTCAATTATTTGGTTTAGAAAAAAAACTTTCACACCTTCTTTGTGTCGGGCATTGTGATAAACCCTTTGGAGGAAAAACAAAATACAGTAACTTTCTTGAGGATCCCAGTGTGGAAGAAACTCACATTTCTTTCCCATTCCATAAGCAGACCTGGCCTGGCTTACAAAAGTCAGCACCTACATTTACTTTTCTGAGTGTTTTCTCTAATAGCAACCTCATCCTCTGCTTTGTCCACAGCAGGCCAGACATGCCAGAGAATACAAGCATTCTAAGATCATCATCACTTAACCAGTGACTGGTGGGAGTCAGTATATCAGTATAGTGGCTCCCTTTTCTTTTGTGTCAAATAATTCTGAGGCTCCTATTCCCCATTGTCTCCTATAATTCCCTAGTGGGAATAAGATCTTATTGCTTATATTGGTAACTTGCTTTACAGCATTCCTTTGAATGGCAGTTTTCTCTTTACTTTCTCTCTTCCTGTCTTATTTTATGACCCTCCGGAAGCAGAGACATAGTATTTGAGAAATGCGAGAAACATTAGAAGGGAAATGGGTAGGTGTTACGAAGAAGAAACCAAGCTATTCAAGTGTGCTTTACTAATCTAGAAAGCACGGGGTTGCTTCATTCTAGAGGAAAGGGCAAAGGGCAAAGGCATGCCTCAGAGTTGTGTCAACCAAGAGAAGAGATAATCTGAGATTATGTACCAACAACCATAAATTACTGAGGGCTTTTGGGGTGGTACATTTAATTCCCTGGTACTTCTAGCCTGCCAATCGCACAAGCATAGTGGTCTACCTATTGGGGAAAATCCTTATGCATGGAGATGCAGATACTGGTCTCTGTAAATCAGAACAAGCAAATTGAAATGAGAAGATTTGAGGATGCTTAGTAGGATACAGATAGTGCCTGCTATCCTTCACGATTTGCCTACCAGATTTATCTGGGATCTTTCCTACCAATTTATTTGCACTAGAATTTTTGTCTCAAGAGTTGCTCTTGGAGGATCCTAAACTATGATAATCATGTTTGACTGTGAAGATACTTAAGGTGTCATTATCTGAAAAATCCTGAACTAAATATATAAGAACATGCTACAATGCCATAGAAGGAAGAAAGGGAGGAGAATCAGGAAATATGGAGAAGAGAAAGATAAAAAAATTTTAGGCCAGTAGGAGTTAGGTAGATTAAAACAGAAAGAAAGGGGGCAGGTGTTTGGAACATTTCATCAAGTGGCCCTGGAGCATCAAGGGCTGGGCAGTCAGAGTTGGCTGGCAGGAGCAGGCAATAAGGTGATGCATTTCTTCAAAGATAATTAAAAATAATAATAATAATACTCAAAATTAGTCCTTATCACGATATAATCTTTATCACTGATATAAAAATATGTTAGTGTTCTAAACTATTATCTATGTTCTAAACTATCTAAACAATAGATATGTTCTAAATCAAACTATCTAATTTTGAACATACACATATTATCTATATGAACATATTATCTATCTATAATGTTTATGTTCTAAACTATTGTTGCAGTTGCACAATACATGTTATGCTACATATATGCAACTTTTTACATATATTTTTTAGATAAATATTATACTTCACACAGAAATTAATTTGAAGAACCCCTAGTTATTTAGTGCTCAGGGACATATGTTGGTTTCAAGAATTTGTAATAGTATGGAGCTTTGTCTGGTAACAGTTTTGTCTTCCACCCAGACAGTGCTTTATATTTCTGCATTTAACAGGTTTGAAATAAGCAACAATAGCACAGTGAATGTAAGATGAAGCAACAGAAACTGATTTACTTCTATCCTGTCATTTTCAAATGCCAGGACAAATGACAAAAGACACTGCTTTTACATTACCAGAACAAATTAAATTGTCAATGTTTGAATGACTTGGTTTTTTATCATAGGTTTTCTTTTCTTTCTTTTTTTCAAGATAGAGTCTCGTTCTTGTTGCCCAGGCTGGAGTGCAATGGCATGATATCGGCTCACTGCAACCTCCACCTCCTGGGTTCAAGCGATTCTCCTGTCTCAGCCTCCCAAGTAGCTGGAATTACAGGCATGTGTCACCATGCCCAGCTAATTTTTGTATTTTTTTGTGGAGACAGGGCTTTGCCATGTTGGTCAGGCTGGTCTCAAATTCCTGACCTTAGGGGATCTACCCGCCTTGGCCTCCCAGAGTGCTGGAATTATAGGCATGAGCCACCATGCCCGGCCTTATCATAAGTTTGCTATAGAAAATTACATCCATGCTCAGCATCTTTCAGCCTTTTTCATTTGTTTTAGTGTAAACAAATATTTAGGAATTTTAAGAAATATATTAGCAATTTTGGAAATTTTTTGACACACGCACCTTAATGTGAAAGAATTGTTTATATTAAAATATACAACAATATAGTTCAATCAAGTAAAAAAGTTGATGATAATGTAGCTATACTGCCTAAGTTAAACATATTAAAAAGTCTACATATTTATATTAAATATAAATTATATAGACATTTGGGTGTATAGTCTTGACTTTTTTCTTTTTCATCTTTTATTTTAGGTTCAGGGGGTACACGTGCAGGTTTGTTACATGTTTAAATTGTGTGTCACTGGGGTTTGGTGTACAAATGATTTCATCACCCAGGTAGCAAGCATAGTTTTGACTTGCGGTTTTTCAATCATCACTTTCCAGCCTCTAGTAGGCTCCAGTGTCTATTTGTCTCTTCTTTTAATCAGTTATTTTATCATACTGTCGAATTATTTTGATGTGATTTTTCTCTCTGTTTTTTACTAGCTTGATTATGCAAACAACCTTCAAGAAGACTGTGGTATTTTGTTTTGTTTTCTTTCTTTTCTGGCCATTAAAATTTATCATCTCATTTCATGATTTTTAATGGAAAATATTTTGTCAAAGAGAAGAGAGGGAGCTAACAAATAATTACACTCCAACTTTCAAATATTCAAAGATTGACTTTGCTGGAGAGATCAGTACTGCAAATGTCAGGGAGGAATGACATAACATGACAAGTTCGGAACTACAAAGAATTCAGCACGTCTAAATGAAGGGTAAAGAAATTTCAGGAGGTAAGCGTAGTATAGTTAGTGTGCGTTTTCAGATTGTTGATTGAACATGTGTATTGAAGCTCAAGCGAATACAGTTAAAGGACAAAATAACAACAAAAATTAACAGGAGAATAAAAGAGAGAGAGCAGGAAAAAGATAATTCTGATCACAGTCAAAAAAGGCCCTAGAATGACAACTATAGGCGACAAAAAGGAAGTAAATAGTCAAGATCATGAGTGAGAAATTTTATGTAGGAGAAACATCTTCAAGAAAATGAAATTAAGAGAATATGTGATATGCTTATCTTAAGAGAAGATTTATATTTACTTTAGAGGGATTGGAAATGACTTAAGAGTAATACCGAAAAAAAGACAAAAGTAAAGTGACTAATTCTAAAGAAAACAGAAAAACTGTATAACAATATAAATATGCCCTACCTGAGAATGGTATTAACAAGCAATAATAATATACCTCATATATTATTATTATAACTAAAAGTTATGACTACTGTGGCGTAAGTATCTGATGTGTTTAAGTAATAATTTATTGCATACCGGGTATGTGAAAAGAGTAAAATGCTCATTTTGATTTTATGTATAGCCAAGTGATTATTTCTGACCAATGGACTATGAACAGAAATAATGTACAACATTTCTAGATGTTCTCTAAAATATCTCAAAATTTCCTTCACTTCCTTGCTATTTCCTCAAATTCAGCTGGACGCAGGCCTCTATGAGAGAGGTCTTTAAGGTAGCATCCTAAATTGGAACAGTTTGAATCCTGGAGTATTTGATAAAAGGAAAACTTCCCAAAGAATCATGCTACCAAGAATCATGTTACCAAGAATAACTACATTAGATTTTTATTGAGAAATACATGTTATATTAAGTCACAGAACTCCTTGATTATGTATTTGTTTTCATATAAGAACTAGTATTCCTTGACCTAACTAATATAGAAATTGAAACTGGAGTTCCATGATAGCTTCTGGATGGTTAGCATGGTTAGAGCTGTCATTCTATGTTGAAAGGTAAGACTATTTCTGAGGTTTGAAAGTGTTCTAGACTATTCTTTCAGGTACCTTAGCATTACAAAGTGGAAGAACTATAGAATAGCACCAGAATCAGGGTCTAGGTTATTTCCTTTCTTCCTTCCTGAATTAGTAAGGGTTCTCCAGAGATACAGAACCAATAGGACACACACACACACACAATGTCAACATAAAACGTAGAGAGACAAACCTCTAAGTAAGAAGTTTATCTTCTTTTATTTGGGAATAATATACCAGAAATAGGACTGCAATCCAGGACACACATACAGATCAGGGCGGTCTCCAGTATGTCTGGAGAACAAAGGACAAATAGGATTTCACTGGGAAAAGATAAGCTCACTGGTGTCAGAATGTCTTTTGGGAGCTGGCAAGCTGTGATTGGTGAGTGGTAGCAGTTGCTAGATAAAACTTGTAATCTTAGATCTAGCAGGCTGTTTCGTAGGATTGGGCTTGTGAGACAGTGTGTCAGGCAAATGTTTTTGTAGAAGCAGCTAGCTGTCCTTGTGCTGCTATCTATCTTTGTGTGACTCATGCAGTAAGCTGTGGTTTGGGAAAACTTCTTGTGAGAGTTTCTGTTATCAGAATCGTGCATGACAACCCTCCCTTTATGGCCTATTGCCAGCTCCGTTTTGCCAGGATTTGACACAACTGACTCTATTTTAATTTGACAACTTTCACAGTATGTGTGTGTGTATGTAGAGAGAGACTCACATGATTATGAAAATGATTATGGAGACTGGGAAGTCCAAATGTAGTGAAGGCTGCCAGGCTTGAGACCCAGAAGAGCCGATGGTACAGTTCTAATCTGAAAGCAATCTGCTGGACCATTTCTTCTTGTTTGGGAGGTGGGTCTTTTTATTAGATTCAGGCCTTCAACAGATTGCATGAGGTCCACATGTGTTATGGAGGGCCGTTTGCTTACTGAAAGTTCACTGATACAAACATTAATCTCATTCAAAAACATTTTCCAAGTTTACACATAAAGTTGTCCATCACACTTCCTCTTTGTTTCCTTTCTTCCTTCCATGATAGATGTGTTTTCAACGGGGGTATATATTTATCTGCTAAAGGAGCCATAGGAAAATAGGCCAGAGCTTGAGGAGGAGGAGGGGTGATGGATAAGGCAGTTTGTCTGAGTTATACAAAGCACAGATGGAGGTAGTCATCTTGATCAGAAGGAGAGAAATTTCTCCTGCTGAGAAGGGAGGAAGCCCTAGTGCTTTCTGTCTCCACTGTACTTCACTGTCACTCCTCCACCCCTAGCTTGGTTGTAAATATACTGTCTTCAATGGCTACAATACTGTAGTTCTTCTCTGGGACTGCACCCGTCTATCTCCTTTCCCCATTCACTCCCTCTGCATCATCAGCAAGACTGTGAGTCCCTCATTCCTCCAAGCATTTAAGATTCAACAAATAAATAAATAAATATGTGTCTTATAAGGCTCCTTGCTCTATAAAACTCTGTCTCCTTATTTGTTAATTCAACACTCTTCTTCATGTTCTCTCCCTCTAAATTCAGTCTTCTAAACATTATCAGATATATATTTTTTAATTTTGTCTACTGAATTTAATACAAACTCATACTGCTTAACTTCATCCAGGGGGTCACTAAAAATCAGAAACATGTTTGCATTTTACTGATAGCATGCTGACATTTCTGGGGGCTAAGGTGATTTCAGCATTCAACTTTGTTTTCTCATGCTTCTTTCTTTCTATCTGTCTATCTATCTATTTATTTATTTATTTGAGATGGAGTTTCGCTCTTGTTACCCAGGCTGGAGTGCACTGGTGTTCTCTCAGCTCACTGCAACCTCCACCTCCCGGGTTCAAGCGATTCTCCTGCCCCAGTCTTTCAAGTAGCTGGGATGATGCATGCCTGGCTAATTTTGTATTTTTAGTAGAGATGGGGATTCCCTATGTTGGTCAGGCTGGTCTCAAACTTCTGACAACAGGTGATCCACCCATCTCAGCCTCCCAAAGTGCTGGGATTAGAGGTGTGAGCCACCCAGGTGGCCCTGTTTTCACATGCTTCTTTCTTCCTCCTATGCAAACTTTATTTAACTTACATGCCACTTTTATGAAATTACACTAATATTACCCAAGATTTTCTTATAACCCAGTAAGTAATCTTTCTTCTGCCTCTATATTTGTGTTTCTGCAGGATTTCATTATTTACTATGTCCTTCTTCAAAGTATTTCATTTCTTGGTTTTTATTAGTCATTTTTCTGTTTCGTCAAACTTCAAAGACAAATCAAAATTATCTCTTAAGTTTGGCTTGTTTTCTCAAAGTCTACATTTTTTAAATGTAAATTATTCTTTTGTACTCACAGCTACACATGGAAATTTATCTTGACCAATACCTAACAAGGCTTTAGAAGTGAGTGTTTTTCAAAAGATGTTATTTTCTCTAGCTAGCTCAGGATATTTGGAGCCATTTAGAAATATTATAACAAGCATTACTTAGTAAAAATGAAAGGACTATACTATTTTAATATAGAATGAAGGAAGAATAACTGATTGATCATCTAAGGAGACAAAATTTGACATAGCTAGTGAGTAGAATTGCATGTATGCAGCTGGAACTGAAATAAAGGGACTTAAACCACAGATAGTGCTAAAATTTGTGTTTAAAAAAAAAAGACATTTTACAAAATTGAGGCTGTCTCTAACTTGGGCAGTAAGGAGACTGACTATAATCGTCATATATATATAAAGATTTATTATAAAAAATAATAAACTAAGCTTAAATCACAAAGTTAGGATTTAGGCTCAAAATAAATTAAAACTTCCTTCTCTTTTCAAAGGTCATTAAATACTGAGATAAATTAATGAAGACATTTATATAAAGCAAGGTCTTATTCCTTCAATGCTTTTAGTAACAGAATTGGCACCAATTTATCTGATCTGAAATAAATACAATGCACAGAGTGGAACTAAGCATGTTCTTGAGAAATATGTAATGCTATACGCTAAGAGCCATGAGAATTACAATGAACTTACACACAAAAGGGTTAGGATGCACTGAGAAAATAAGAAGAACAATTGGGACAGATATTAGAGCATTACTAAAATAAAACTATATTTTCTTTGCTTTTTATATTTTAGATAAATAGGAAATACATGAAAACTTTTATGCAGATATTTGGGATGGACAAACACTTGCAAACCTCAAAAAGAACACATTTTTCTGGTAAAATTGTTCAGTTCTTTTATTGGATAACATTATGTCATAACAAGCAAAGTCCTTTATTTTTCTTTTATTTATTTTTTCTTAATTATAAATACTAATCTAATTAAAGATGTGTGTGCGTGTGTTTGTATGTGTGTATGTGAGAGAGAGAGAGAGAGAGAATTTGGAGCATAAATTATTAATTTTTTTTTTTATTTTTTACTTGTACGTACTAACATTGCTTTTTTTACTTGAACGTATACCGAGAGAAAAACTAACTTCTCAGTCTTTAAATTAAGGACAGTTTGAAAGAGAATCATATCATTGAGCTAGGGTGAAAAACTCTGCCTCATGATAGCTCAAACCTTTGATCTATCCAACACACTAACATTATTTTTGACAGATGACAGAGATCCAGTGAATTTTAAATCTGGTCTCTATAAACCATTTATAGCTATAAGGCATCCCCACAGGCACTCTTATTCGGTATTTATGAATCCTTTTGGAACAGATTTCTTACTATATGTCCATCTGATAAGAATAGGAGAAAAACTGAATATCAGTATATTTCAAAATATTTGTCCCTAGACTGTATAATTATACTCAATTAAAAACTTGCTAGAAAAAGTAAAAGTTATTCACAATCAATTGCCACTTTTGTACCAAGCAAATTCATTTGAAATGCCATGATGGACATTTGCAGGCAATGGTAGAAAATGCACTGGCTGAATATCTTGTAATTTAGCCTGAGTAAATCTTCCTGGAGAATACAAAGTACTGGAACTCTAAGCAAGACAATGCTATGAATACATTTTGGAGACTTTTACAAGAAGGAAAACATGCTGATCTGAAGGATGACTTCTTTTGTTTTTGCCATCTTCAGAATCCAGCAATGTAACAGTAAAAACTTGCTTTGAGGCTAAAAAGCTATTAATAATGAATCACTAGGTCAATGTTGTAGTCCAAGGGGGAGGTGCGGAGAAATAGCAATGGCCTCCAGCAGTCAATGCTATGCTTTTATCATTGGCTGTTTCACTTAATCACTGATACATTTACAGAGCTTGTGGCAGATCAAAGATCCATGAGCTGATGAGAAAATAAACTATATCCTTGGTGAGAATTACAAGAATAATCTCATATTTTCTAGCCTTAGGGATGAAGTTTCAGTTTAAAGGTTGTACCTTCAACAGTTGTGTCTGAAATGCAAATGATGGCCATCAATATTTTCCTTCCAGCCAAATTGTCATTTTAATTCCTATGCTCATTCGAAAAGCACACTGAAGAGCCACCATACGTAAAACCGTCACAGAGTTCAACAGACAGGGTAAATCATCACTTGAAAGAATTTCAAACAACAGGTAAGAATTTTTTAAAAAGTGAACCAAGAAAAGGATTGAATTATAAGGAAGTAAAATTTAAAAATCGTCAATTATGCTGTACTCATAAAAACATATCAATTCACCTCCACCAGTAATTTAATTGCAAAATTTTAGTGATTCTGTAGTTTCTTCTATGTGTACGAAAAAACACTATTAAATATTTTTGATATCACAACAAAAAATAACTTCAATCTCTTACAGTGGCTAAGTATCTGTAATGCTATATTCATGCATTTATACTGTGCTCATAATATGTAATCCACTGAACCAGACACTACTAAAAGAAATTCTTGTATTTGCCATGGAGAGCTGTGATGATGGTTAATCTTACATGTCACTTGGCTAGGCTACCGTGGCAAGTAATTTGGTCAAACACTAGTTTAGATGTTGCTGTGAAGGTATTTTAAATTGTAATTAACACCGATTTCATATCTGAGTAAAGCAAATATGATTCAGGCAATTATCAAATGGTTCCAGATCTACAGAGGACTGTCTGCTCTATTTATATAATTTCTTTTGAAATTCATATTTAATTTTTTTTAACTTTTATTTTAGGTTCAGGGCACATGTGCAGGTTTGTTATATAGGTAAACTTGTGACTCGCAGGTTTGGTGTACGGATTATTTAGTCAGCCAGATAGTAAGCCTAGTACCAGATAGTTACTTTTTCTGATCCTCTGCCTCCTCTCACCCTCCACCCTCAAGTAGGTCCCAGTGTCCGCTGTTCCCCTTTTTGTGTCCACATGTTCTTATCATTTAGTTCCCACTTATAAGTGAGAAGATGCAGTATTTCATTTTTTGTTTCTACATTAGTTTGCTAAGGATAATGGCCTCCAGATTCATCCAAGTTCCTGTAAATAACATGATATTCTTTATTATGGCCGCATAGTATTGCATGGTGTGTATGTACCATATTTTCTTTTTCCAGTCTGACATCAATGGGCATTTAGGTTGATTCCATGTTTTTGCTATTGTAAATAGTGCTGCAATGAACATATACGTGCATGTGTCTATGATAGAATAATTTTTAATCCTTTGGGTGTATAACAAGTAATGGAATTTCTGGGTCAAATGTTAGTTTTGCTTTTAGCTCTTTGAGGAATCACCACAATGCTTTCCATGATGGTTGAATTAATTTATACTCCTAACCCTGTATAAGTGTTCTTTTTTTCTCTCCAAACATGCCAGCCTCTGTTATTTTTATTTTCTTTTATTTTTGAGACACAGCTCTGTCACCCAAGCTGAAGTGCAGTGGCCCGATCTCAGCACCACCTCTGAGGTTCAAGTGATTCTTGTGCCTCAGCATCTCAAGGAGCTGGGGCTACAGGCACGCACCACCATGCCCGGCGAATCTTTTTGTTTTTGTACTTTTAGTAGAAATGTAGTTTTCATGTTGGCCAGGTTGGTCTAAAACTCCTTGCCTCAAGTGATCTTCCCAAAGTGCTGGGATTACAGGCATGAGCCACCGTGCCCGGCCCAGCCTCTGTTATTTTTGACTTTTTAGTAACAGCCATTCTGACTAGTGTGACATGGTATCTTATCATACTTTTGATTTTCATTTTGTTAATTATTAGTGATATTGAGGTTTTTTATATGCTTTATATGTAAGTTACATATATGTCTTCTTTTGAGAAGTGTCTGTTCATGTTCTTTGCTCACTTTTTAATGGAATTGTTATAAACATTCTATATACAAAATATATATTATATATTTTGTATATAGATATATATCTATATATAAATATATTATTCTATAAATATATGTCTATATATAAATATATGTTTATTATCTATAAATAATATATTTATTATTCTATTCTATGTTTATAGAATAATATATT
>NC_045438.1:2258718-2278422 GCF_002776525.5 Piliocolobus tephrosceles
TTTATATTATATTATATATAATATAAATATGTCTATATATAAATACATGTTTATTATTCTATAAACATATATTTATATATAGACATATATTTGTAATATGTATTATATATATATTATATATATATAAGTTCCTTATAGATGCTGGATATTAGAGCTTTGTCAGATGCATAGTTTGCAAATATTTTCTCTCATTCTGTGCATTGTTTACTCTGTTGACAGTTTTCTTTAGTGTGCAGAATCTCTTAAGTTTAATTAGATCCCATTTGTTCAAGTTTTGCTTTTACTGTGATTGCTTTTGTCATCGTCATGAAATCTTTGCTAGTTCCTATGTCCAGAATGATATTGCCTAGGTTATCTTCTATGGTTTTTATAGTGTTAAGCTTTACAATTAAGCCTTTAATCCACCTTGAGTTAATGTTTCTGTATACTGTAAGGAAGGAGTCCAGTTTCAGTCTACTGCATATGAGTAGCCAGCTATCCCAACACCATTTATTAAATAAGAATCCTTTCCCCATTGCTTGTTTTTGTCAGCTTTATCTAAGATCAGATAGTTGTAGTTGTAGGTGTGTGACCTTATTTCTGGGCTTTCTACTGTGTTCCATTGGTTTATGTGTTTATGTGTCTGTTTTATTACCATGCTTTTTTGGTTACTGTAGTCCTGTAGTATAGTTTGAAGTTGGGTAGCTTCTAGCTTTCACCTGGAAATTGATGCTTCCAGCTTTCTTATTTTTGCTTAGGACTTCCTTGGCTATTCAGGCTTTTTTTTGTTTCATATTAATTTTAAAATAGTTTTTTTTCCTAACTCTGTGAAGAATGTCATTGATAGTTTGATAGGAATAGCATTGAATCTGTAAATTCCTTTGATAAATATGGCCATTTTAATGATATTGATTATTTTTATCCATGAGCATGTAATATTTTTCCATTTGTTTGTATCATCCCTTATTTCTTTGAGCAGTGTTTTGTAATTCTCCTTGCAGAGGTCTTTCACTTCCCTGGTTAGCTATATTCCTAGATATTTTATTCTTTTTGTGCCTATTGTGAATATGGGATTGCATTCCTGATTTGGCGCTTGGCTTGGCTGTTGCTGGTTTATAGGAATGATAGTGATTTTTGTACACTGACTTTGTATCCTGAAACTTAGCTAAAGTTGATTATTGACTGAAGGAGCTTTTGGGCCAAGATTATAGGGTTTTCTAGATATAGGATCATGTTATCTGCAAACAGGGATAGTCTGACTTTCTCTTTTCCTATTTGGATTTCCTTTACTTTTTTCTCTTTTCTGATTGCTTTGAACAGGACTTCCAATACTGTGTTGAATAGGAGTAGTGAAAGAGAGTATTATTGTCTTGGGCTGGTTTTCAAGGGGAATGTTTCCAGCTTTTGCTCAATTAGTATGATGTTGGCTGTGGATTTGTCATAGAGGGCTCTTATTATTTTGATGTATACTTTCAGTACCTAGTTTATTGAGAGTGTTTAACATGAAGGATGTTGAATTTTACCGAAACCCTTTTCTGCAGCTATTGAGACGATAATGTGGTTTTTGTCTTTAGTTCTGTTTATGTGGTGAATCACTTTTATTCATTTGCATATGTTGAAACAACTTTGTATCACAGCCTGAAAGCCTGCTTGATTGTGGTGGATCAAGCCATAGAGTGGTTGCAATGAAAGCAGTAATGTCTAAGGCTGCAAAACAGCAAAGACTGTAGACCACCCCTTCTTCTGGGAGCTCTGTCTCAGGGAAGGGTAAGACTGCTACTGGTGGTTGACTGGGTTTCAAACCAGTAGGTTTTACCCAGTGAAGTGCTGTGGAAATGGAGCTTGCAGATCATTGCTGCTCAGCCACCTGGATTCAACTCCTTTCCTAGGAGGATGTATGGGGTTTTAACCTCTTGCTTAGCCGCCTGGATTCAGCTCCTTTCCTAGGAGTATGTACAGGGTTCTAACCTCTTTCTTTGCCAGAGTTGTAGCTACCTTTGCTAGGAAGCCCAGATTTCTAAATCTCTTGGGGCTCCATGGGTGCCTGAGTGGCGGCTGCTCTGCTGAATGTCCATGTAGCTCTGTGTGTCAGACTGAAGGCCCCGGTGGAGTGGGTTCACAAAGGGATCTCCCGACCTGAGGTTGAAAAGATCCGTGGGAGAAGTGTGGGTCCCCAGGGTCACTCGCTCACTCACTGCTTTCCTGAATGGGCGAGGCTCTCCTGGCTCTGTGTTGCTCCCGTGTGGGGAGTTGTCTTGCCTTGCTTTTCTCCATTCTTCGTGGGTTGAGTTGTGTTACTGGTTCTTAATGACTGTACCTGGATGTTCCAGTTGAAGGTGCTGTATTTACTCATCCCTTGTATTTCTCTCCATGAGAGGGGAGCACACTAGCTACCTCTAGTCAGCCATCTTGCCCAGCCTTCTGATTAACATTTAAAGCAGTAGACTTTGAGTAGAAAATATTATCTTCCATAATGTGGGTAAGCCTCATCCAGTCAATTGAAAATCTTCAAAGACTGAGTTTCCACAAAGAAGAAGAAATTCTGCCTCCAGACTGCTTTTGGATTCAAAATTGCATCATCAATTATTCTTCAGGTCTCCAGCCTGCAGGCCTGCTATGAAGATTTTGGAATTACCAGCCCTACAATCACAAGAGCCAATTCCTTAAAATCTCTGTCTACACACACACACACACACACACACACACACACACACATCTTATTGGTTCTGTTTATCTGGAAAATGTTAACTAATATAAGAACTTCTTCATTCATTAATACTCTTTGTGGATCTTCTAAAATTGTGCTTTTTATTCCTATTCCTAATACAGAAGTTACTTACTTGCTTTTATATGTTTATTAATATTCAAAAGTAAGAGCTTTCAGGATATGACATTTCTAGAGAGCTCATCCTTATTCATTTATTGAAGAATTATTTATTGAAAGAGATGTAAAAGTGCTCTAGCATTCAAAGATACAGTAGTGAATAAGATAAAGTTTCTGTTCTCAAGGAGATTCCATTCTCATAAAGATAGCCAGAAATACCTGAAAAGTCACTAAATTTTTAAACACAATATTAAACATTATCTAATGTTAATAGTTGCTTATACCAAAGTATCTAAATAAATTAAGATGCTTCTGGATTAAACAGATCTATTTCATGACAGTATTTAATGATTTAAAAGCTTTCATCCAATATTTAGCATACATACAGAAATGTAATTGTATAATAATTGTTTAATTAATTCATTTTTTCCTTGACTCATTCAGTTTACATATCTCGTATATGACTAAGAAGTATTTAGGACAACTTGAAGAGAGGGCAAGTAAATGTAACTGCAATTTATGTAGTTAATAGTGTAAAATGCAAAAGAAATAGCCAGATACAGAGAAACCAGTTTTTCCTTATTAAAATTTAAACTTATATTCTAATTTTGCACAAGAAACTACTTCTGTTAAGTGCATTCAGAAAGTAGTTGCATTTCAAATTCACATTCTGGTTTCGAAGTACTGTTACTGGCTGTAATAGAGAACTTCATTTTTTCTCATTAGGTCTCTGCTAATAGCCTCTGAATAGATGCCTTTCACCTCCAGACTCTGCCATCTTAAATCTAGACAATCCACCTATATAAATATGTAGAGATGTTATTTAATAAATGTTCTGTGATCCCATATCTCAGCTATCTTCACTTCCAATTTGTGTCCTTTACAACATTCACAACTCACTCTCTAGTACCAGATAGACTTCATTTGATGTTCCTATTATCTGATACTCATCTCAGCACATTATATTATGTTGGTGAAGAAGGAATTGTGGGTTTTGCACTAACCTAATGTATGTAGCTTACTTCTAGAGTTCTGAATATATTTATATTAAATTATCACTTGAATTTTTGTTTATAAGTATTTGTTCAAACTTCCCTCCTGAAAATGGCTACTACTCAAAATTCAATATATCAACAAAAGAACCAGGTGGAGCTAGAGTAACCACAATACAAATAAATCCAGTAATATTTAGAGAATTGTCTTTGGCTCTTGAAAATATTTTATCAAGTACTGTGAATGAGATGGCACCAATAAGAGAGTACAGTAGGAAATGCAAGTCTTCTTCTCTCCTTCTCCACACAAAAAATCGATAGTTATCCACCAATGAAAACAGCTTTGGGAGGGCTCAAGTGTCCATATAAGCACATGCAGCAACATGGTGGAACATATATAAAACAGAAAAAGAATAACTGAATAAAAGGTATTGCTACAAAGTTTGGTATATCTGAGGTGCCTGGAGATGGCTAGAAATAAAGAAGAAATATGGTGGCTATTAGTATCAGCCACAGAGTGGGTGCCAACACAATCCTCATCAGCTTCCTTTGCAAATGACATTGACACTTTTTACCACTGAGGTAACAAACAGTCATCCCTGTTCATTCCCTCTGGAACATACTGCAAAAAGAAGTTGCTATTGTGTCTCCCTGGGACTGGAGCTGTTACCCTTCCTGGCATCATGCATGCCCATGCCCCTGTAGCCATAGTCACCCCACATGTGCACATACACCAAATCTTGCCTCTTTAGCCACTCTATACTTGCTTGTGTTCCAGACTTGGACTTTATGGCCATGCCAGGAACATGAAGGCCTCAAACATCAGAACCACTGTGGCTATGGTCTAGCTGCACCCTGGACCTTAGAACCATGGTTGCTCTCACGTCCCTAACTTCCAACTCTAGCTCCACAGCTGTTCCATGAGCACCCATTTCTCTGACATTTGAGCTGCCAGTACAGCAAACTAGTCCACTCCCTAGATCCTAAAGTTGCTGTAGCTCCTCACATTCCCATGCTCTACAGCCTAGCTCTGTGGCTGTGCTGTGTACACCCACTCCTCAGACACTGGAGCCATGTCACTATAGGCTACTTTGCATCCTTGGCCTTTGAGATGCTGCAGCTCTGCTCATGCCTGGACTCTAGACCCCAAATCCCTGGCTGTCCCACAAGCACGCATGCCTCATACACCATTCTCAATGTGAGGGTGAGGGTGTCTGTGTTTGTGGCACTGGTGTTACCACTGCCCCAACCCTAGAGCCTTGGTTTCTTTATGTATGTCCATGTTTCAGACTCCAGCTCTGTGGCAGCTCCATGGGCATTGCAAATCAGACTCCATGGCCATTACCACGAGCAAGCCCTCCAGCCAGAGCCAGCACCAAGAGGGATCCTCTTGGCTATGACTTTTCAGGTGGAATAAACACATTGGAAGGGCCCTAGCAGCCTTTTCCACCAAAGACTCCAAAGCTATGGTTGCCACTGTAATTATCCACATCCCTGGCTGCATATAATCCCTACAAGTTTTGCCAACACAGACCTTAGCTGACAGAGCTCAATGTAAACTATACTCCTATGCCCACAGAGCCAGAACTATTACAAACTACCTTCTAGCACCCCCACACCCACCCATAGACGAAGAACTTTTCCTATTGAAACCAGTTCATAAAGTCTGAAAATGGTGACTGCTCTGTCAAATGTGTGGACATCAATGCAAAGCAACAATAAATACTTTTAAAAATAGGGAAACATAACACCACCCAAAGAACATAATAATTTCACAGTAACAAGCCCCAAATAAATGGCAATCTATACATTACATGACAGATAATTAAAAATAATTATTTTATGGGAGCTCAGCAAACTTCAAAAGAACACAGAAAAACAACTAAACAAAATCAGAAAATAATACATGACCAAAACAAGACATTTACAGAAAAACTGAAATAATAATAAAGAACCAAACAGAAATTCAGGGGTTAAAGTACACAGTGAATAAAATTTTAAAATGCAGTAGAGCACATCATCAACAGCAGAACTGATCAAGGAAAATAAAGAATCTTTGAACTCAAACACAGTTATTTAAAAATATGCAGTTAGTAGGAAAAAGTAGACTGAAAAAGTCATGAAGAAATCTTATGGGATTTACAATAAAATATCAAGAAAGCTAATGTACTTATTACAGAACTACAAGGAGAAGAGAGAGAAAGGAACAAAAATCTGATTTAAAAAATAATGGCTCAAAATTTTCCAAATCTGAAGAAAATATAAACAACCAAATACAAGAAGCTGAAAAGTCTCCAAAGATACTCAACTCATAGAAAATGACATGAAGACATATTGTAGCCAAACTGTCAAAAATCAAAACAAGAGATTATTGAAAGCAGCAGCAACAACGACAACAACAGAAACAATAAAAACAACTAAGATCCTAACATACAAGAGAATGCTCATAAGACAATGGATTTCTCAGCAGAAACTAGGCCAAGGAGTGGAATGACATATTCAATGTGCTGAAAGAAAAAGAAAAGCTTCCAACCAAAAATTTACTCATCAAAGATTTCCTTCAGAAGTGAAGGGCAGGGGGGAAAGACTTTCATAGAGAAGCAAATGCTAAAGGAGCTCATTTGCCATTAGACCTACCTTACAAGAAATGCTGAGGTGAGTCTTAAAGCTGATACAAAAGGAGATAATTAACATTATGAAGACATATAAAAATATAAGACTCAGTTGTGTGTTGCCTATAAAAGACTCACTGCAATATAGCTATTATGTATCCATAATAATTGAAAATTTTTTTAAAAAGTAAAAATAAAAAGATTTCTGAAAAGATACCCACTTCCACATTGACAATATTCATACTGAAAGGGAAGGGATGGAAAAAGATTTTTCATGCAAACAGAAACCAAAAGAAAATAGAGGTACCTATTTTTCTATCAGAAAAAATTAGACTTTAAATCAAAAACTGTAAAAAGTGACAAGGAAGGGCATTAGATAATAATAAAAGTGTCAATTAAATAAAAAGATATAACAATTGTAAATATATATGCATTCATCATTGAAAAAACTAAATCTATAAAGAAATATTAGTAGATCTGAAGATAGAGATCGATTACAATAAAATAATGGTAGCGTACTTCAATACTCCATTCTCAAAAATGTATAGATTATACAGACAGAAAATGAGTAAGGAGACATTGAACTTGAATTACATTTTAGCACAAATGGACCTAACAGACATATGCAGAACAGTCCATCTAACTGCATCTGAATACACATTCTTCTCAAGCCCACACAGAACATTCTCCAGATCACATATAGATTATATGTTAGACCACAAAACAAGTCTTAACAATTTAAGAAGACTAAAGTCATACCATGTATCTTTTCTGACTATAGTGTTATAAAACTAGAAATCAACATCAAGAGGAATTTTGGAAAATTCACAAGTACATGGAAATTAACATGCTTCTAAACAACCAGTGAATCAATAAATAAACAAAACCAATTTTTAAGTATCTTGAGACAAAACAAAATAAAACATAACACATCAAAACTTATGAGATGCGGCAAAAGCAGTTATAGGAGAGAAGTTTATAATGATAAATGCCTACATTATAAAAGAGGAAAGATCTCAAATAAACAACACAATGTGACACTTCAAGGAACTAGAGAAGAATACACTCAGTCAAAGTTAGTAGAAGGAGGGAAATAACACAGATTAGAGAAGAAATAAATAAAATAGAGACTGAAAAATAATAAACCTGATTAAGAAAACTGAGATTCTTTTAAAGAACTAAACAAAAACAACAAACCTTTAACTCAATTAAGATAAAAGGAAAGAAAATTCAAATAAAATTACAAATGAAAGAGAAGACACTACAACTGACACAACAGAAGATAAACGATAACAAGTTACTACTAAAAGTATTCATATGCTAATAATATGATAATCTGGAAGAAATGTATAAATTCCTAGGCACAAACAACCTACTAAGACTGGATCAGGAAGGAATGGAAATCTGAACTGACAAATAATGAATAAGGAGATTGAATTAGTAATTTAAAAAAAATCCCATTAAAGAAAAGCCCAGGTTCTGTTGCTTTCACTGCTCAATTCTATCAACCATTTAAAGAATTAAAATACCATTTTTTCTCAATCTCTTCCAAAAAAAAAAAACGGGAGAAAAGAAGGGGATACTTTTAACCTCATTTTATGAGACCAATATTACGTTGATACCAAAGTCATTAAAAAAATGCCACAAGAAAAGAAGATTACAAGCAAATGGCCTTGAAGAATATAGATACAAAAATCTTCAACAAAATGCTAGCAAACAATACAAAATTTGAGGATCACTTAGCAATCAAGAGGGATTTATCCCTGGGATATAAGGATAGTTCCACATATGACAATCAGTAAATGTGATAGAACATATTACCATTTTTGAAGGACAAAAACCATATAATTATCTCAATAATTGCAGAAAAATTATTTTATAAAATTGAATATAATTTCGTGATAAAAATTCCCAGCAAATCTATTATAGAAAGAATGTACCTCAACCCATTAATTACCATATATCACAAGCCCACAGATAACATCATACTCAATGGCAAAAAGTTGAAATCATTTCCCCTAATATCAGGAAAAAGATAGCGGTGTCTACTCTAGCCACTCTTATTCAACACAGAGTTGGAAGTCCTAGCCAAAGCAATAGGAAACAAAAATAAATAAAAGATATCCCAAATTGGAAAGGAATAAGTAAAATGGTCTGTGTAGCTAACATGACTTTATATATAAGAAACTAAATACTCCAGCAAAAAAAAAAAAAAAAAAAAAAAAGAAAGATAAAGTAGAAACTGATGGATCTAAGAAACAAAATCAGTTAAGTTGTAGTATAAAAAATTAACATACAAAAATCAGTAGCATTTCTACACATTAACGATGAAGTATCCATAAAAATTTAAGAAAATAGTGCCATTTACAATTGCATCAAAAGAATAAAATACTTAGGAATAATTTTAACCAACTAGGTGAAATATCTGTACCCTGAAAACAATAGAACATTGATAGTGGTAAAAATAAATGGAAGATATATTGTGTCAATGGATTAGAAGAATTAATCTTGTTAAGATATTCAGGCTACCCAAGCAATATATAGATTCGATACAATTCCTACTAAAACTCCTAATTCCCACTAAAATTTTTCACAGACATAAAATAAATAATCTTAAAATGTGTATGGAACCACCAAAGACCTTGAACAACCAAAGCAATCTTACGTAAAAATAACACAGATGGAGATATCAAACTCTCTAATACCAAAGTCTATTCCAAAGCTATAGTAATAAAAAATGTATGGCACTGGCATAAAAATAAATGTATAATCAATAGAACAAAATGGAGAGTCCAGAAATAAATCCATACATTTCTGGACAAACTGATACTTGACAAAGATGCCAAGAAAACACAATAGGTAAAGTTCTTCCAAAAATGAAAAAAATTTAAAAACCCTTGCTCTCCACATGCACAAAAATTAAACTGCACCTTTATTTTATCCCATACCTAAAAATCAACTGAAAATGGGTTATAGATTTAAATGTAAGACCTGAAACTGTAAAACTGCTAAATTAAAACCTACGTAAAATGTACCTGAGGTTGGTCTTGGCAAATAATTTTTTGATACAACCTCAAAGGCATAAGAAACAGAACCAGAAATAGACAAATAAAATTGAATCAAACTTAAAAGATTCTGCAGAGCAAAAGAAACAATTAACACAGTGAAAAGACAACCTGTGGGATGGGAGAAAATATTTGCAAACCACTCATATGATAAAAGGTTAATATTTAAAACATGTAAGGAACTTAAATAACTCAATAGTAAGAAAATAATGTGATTGGGAAATAGGAAAATGGCCTGAGGGCATTTCTTCAAAAAAGACATACAAATGGCCAATAGGTATATTACAAAATGCTCTATATCACTCATCATCAAGGAAATGCAAATCAAAACCACAATGAGATAGAATGGCTATATCAAAAAGACAAAAGATGTGTTGGAAACAATGTGGAGAAAAGGGAACCCTGTTCAATGCTAGCAGAGGTGTTTAGAAAACCAGGAGATATTGGTCAAAGGGTGAAAAGTTTCATTTAGAAAGGAGGAATAGATCTGAAGATCTATTTTATAGCACGGTTACCATACTAATAATATATTGTATACTTGGAAATTTCTAAGAGAGTAAATTTTAAATGTTCTCGCCCTCCCCCAAAATAAGTATGAGCTTGATTATTCTACCATATGTATGTGTGTATATATATACACAAACACCCATATATATACACATATACACATACACACACACACACATTTTGTATGCCAAAAACATATACAATTTTTACTTGTCATTAAAAAAATAAACTATGAGTAGTCTGACATGTTACTGTGTGTGTGTGTGTGTATCTGTACTGAAAAACATGAGACACTCAGTCAAGGAAGACAGCTCTTGCTTTTTTCACCTTTATTTTAGGTTCGGGGTACATGTGCAAGTTTATTATACAGGCAAACTCGTGTCACGGGGATTTGGTATACAGATTATTTTGTCACTCAGGTGCTAAGCCTAGTACCCAACAGTTACTCTTTCTACCCGTCTTCCTCCCTCAACCCTCTACGCTCAATTAGGCCCCAGTATCTATTGTTCCCCACTTTGCATCCATGAGTTCTCATCATCTAGCTCCCACTTATAAGTGAGAACATGCAGCATTTGGTTTTCTGTTCCTCCATTAGTTTGCTAAGCATAATGGCCTCCAGCTCCATTCACGTTCCTACAAAAGACATGATCTCATTCTTTTTATAGCTGCATAGCATTCCATGGTGTACAGTTATCCCATTTTCTTTATCCAATCTGTAATCGATGGACATTTAGGTTGATTCCATGTATTTGCTCTTGTGAATAGTGCTGCAGTGAACATTCGTCTGTATGTGTCTTTCTGGTAGAATGGTTTATATTCCTCTGAGTATACATCCAGTGATGGGATTGATGTGTTGAATGGTAGTACTGTTTTAGTTCTTTGAGGACTTACCACACTACTTTCCACAGTGATTGAACTAGTTTACACTTCCACCAACAGTGTATAAGTGTCCCTTTTTCTCCACAACCTCTCTAGCATCTGTTATTTTTTGACTTTTTAATAATAGCTATTCTGACTGGGATGAGATGGTATCTCGTTGTGGTTTTCATTTGCATTTCTCAAATAATCAGTGATGTTGAGCTTTTCATATGCTTGTTGGCTACATGTATGTCTTCTTTCAAAAACTGTTTATGTTCTTTGCCACTTTTTAATAGGGTTGTTTTTTTCCTGTAAATTAGATTTGAGTTTCTCATAGATGAAGGATGTGAGAACTTTGTCAGATGGGTATTTTGCAAATATTTTTTCCCATTCTATAGATAATCTGTTTACTCTGTTGATAGTTTATTTTGCTGTGCAGAAGCTCTTTTTGATTTTTTTTTTTTAGACAGAGTCACTCTCTGTCACCCAGGCTGGAGTACAGTAGCACCATCTCGGCTCACTGCAATCTCCACTTCTTGGGTTCAAGTGATTCTCCTTCCTCAGCCTCCCAAGTACCTGGGATTACAGGCGTGCACCACCATACCTGGCTAATTTTTTGTATTTTTAGTAGAAATGGGGTTTTGCCATGTTGACCAGGCTGGTCTTAAACACCTGACCTCACATGATCTGCCCACCTCGGTCTCGTCTCCCAAAGTGCTGGGATTATAGACATAAGCCACTGCGCCTGGCCCAGAAGCTCTTTCTTGATACAACTAGATCTAAACAGCCAGAGTAACGTGATTAGCATCCACCCTGCACCTATGCACACACAAAACTAGACCTGCAGGCAAGGCTGTAAGATCTGGTTAAGAACTGCCTGCATGAGTGATGGATTACTCTCCCTAGACTAGGGATGAAATTGGGAACAATGAATTTTCTGTGCTTTTATGTGGGCAAGAGGTGCGTTCTATCTCCTCTTCCCCTGTGAGAATGGAGATAAGCCTCTGTTCTTTTATGTGATGTTAAAAACACTAGGCTCTTACTCTAACTCTTTGAAAGTATAAAAACATAATGAGAGCCAGATAAGCCTCACTGTCATAATACAGGTAAGTCTCCAAGAACTGGGCTTTATCCCTTTACATGTAAATATCCAGGGGGGATAGATCTTTAGTCTTCCTGGAACCTTGGGATTTTAACTTAGAGACTTAGTGCAGTCCATAACCATTAGCCCTCTTAGGTAGATAGCAGTTTTATTGTCCTGTTTGGATCAGCACAGTTAACTACACAAATGGCAACAGCTCTAATTCTCATGGTATGTGAGGAGAAAAGTATTTTGGAAAAGAAATGAAAACACTTCTTTATATTGTATACATCTCCATACTATCAGAGGAGGTAGGCCTTTTTACATGAGCACTGAAACATTTTCATATTAGGTATGTTCCATTTTAGTGATAGAATAGTGTGTTTAGCTTTGCTGTGGTCTGGAAAAAGTCTTAATTAAGATTCTGGATAACATCTCTTTATGCCAAGCAAAATCTGGTTTTAATTTGATTTTTTTCAAGCCATAGAAGGAAAAATGCACTTACTATTTATTTTAAGTCTCTTTGTAAGTTATTTTATCACATTAATAAATAAATTATTAATTTTCTTGATGATGCTATTCTCTTATAAATTGGTTAGCGTAAGTCAGATAAACTGAATGGGATCTTTTCTGGAAACAGTGATTAAATCTAACTTCTGGATCTATAAAACTAACAAGTAAATATCATATCTTATATATCTTGTTTTTTTTCCCCAAGATAAAACTATCCTGAAGTTTGGTTGACTAGCTTTTAGATTTTCCTAAAGAAATAAATTTTTATATTTCTCCATGAAATGATCCACACCTTTCAGGATGAGTAGAATTTTTGGAGTGGTCATATCAGTCTTTATTCACACGATCTTTCTTACCTAACCTGATTAAAATAGCTTCTAGGCAAATATTGATAGCCCAGGACTGTCCTCGCAAAATTCGTTTGAAAAACGTCTATTCTACAGATACTACAGAGACCTTAGTCTCCCTCTGTCTTGTCATGAAAACCACTTCTCCAGCATTCAGGCTTTATGTTGCCCCTTGACTGTTCAGGATTATCATTTTTCACTTCCGGGCCTTTATTATCTTTAGAGGCTCCTGCCCTTAGACAGCTCATTCTATTTCCCTTTATCTCAAATATACTTTTCGATGTTGTGTTCGTCCTCATTGGGTTTATCTAATTGCTCTGTGAAAACAAGGAGGAAACAGAGCTCATGTTTTTCTGGTCATGGATACTAACCCATTCAGTGACCGCTCAAATGTGTATCTACTATGTGCAATGTGAACATGCTGAACATAGTTCCTAATTTTATGTATCTAACAATCCAGGATGGTACATGTGTAAACAGAAGCCTCTTAATCCTTAATTGGGGGAGTATCATTTAAAAAAATGGTGTGTGCATGTGTGTGTACGTGTGTGTGTGTGTGCGTGCGCATATACACATGTCAGTTCTTTTATTTTTAATAGATGCCTTCCTGGAACAAACCCACATCTATCTGGAAGTCTAGGCCTTGCGCTCATAAACCAGTCATATTACTAGACCTGGATTTTATCTTGTTCTCTTTTTCAGAATATGGCTTCCAAAATGCCTTGTTATAAAAGTAACTCTCTCAAAAGCGAGTTTATTATTTTCGTATTATATTCCTTTTTCAAATTAGCAGCACCATCCCTAGTATCATACAGTATTCATTTCCTATGGTAATAATTTTCTTTTAATCATAAAATGTGTACTCATTGAAGAAAAAAGAGAAAACCAACAAGGAATAAGAAATAATTATGAGCACAATTGCTAGCATTCCAGGCTTTCATTATTTATCCCAATAAATGTGAAAAGTCTGAAACATTATTTCTGTTTTCTTCACATTTTAGCTAACCAAGACCACTTGGTCCGCTTGTTTGCATGTGAATATAATTCTGTATGTTCTTTCTTCCTTCTTACAGATGCTTCTTTACTGGTAAAGGAAACGCTTTGGGGTGGTGACACTGTGGGCTATGAGGATAATAAAGAGACATAAAAATATATGTTGCAATTTTTACCAAGAATTGTATAATATGAAACTGGTTTTCTATGAAAGGCAATTAAATATTTAATGCATATGCTTATCTTCTCCCAGACTGTTGAAATTATGCATAAAACACAGTTTTAATATTTACAAAGAACTAAGAGCATCAACATACAATACCCCGTAATTTTTGCCAGTTTTCATATGCTGCTTATCATAAATAGCTTTTGCTAAGTTAGATGATATGAGATTAGTAATACTGAATGACTCACCAAAAATATTTTGCTCCTTTCTGATTTGTGAAAGGAAAACAGCCAATTAGCACTATTAAAATGATCTGAGTCATATCTAATAAATCTCCTTCAATGTGAGTTTTCATGTCTCTGATTAGATTTTCAATTTTTAAAAAAATATTTTGATATTTTTTATCATAGTTATATATATTTTGGGTAGTACATGTAATATTTGGATACATGTATAAAATATGTAATGATCAAATCAAGGTCATTGGGATATCTATCACCTCAAACATTTGTATTTTCTTTGTGTCAGGAACATTACACCTGAAATCTTTTCTCTCTTTAATTAGTAAAGCGGTGGTCACTTAATTTGACATAAATTTAAACTTCTTTTTGTGTCAATATAATCAAAAAATACTAAATAATTGAGTAACTATGAACAAATATTTTCCTTATATTTACCACACATCAATGAAATGAATGATCTAGAAAGATGTATAAAACGGGGAAACTACCGGCAAAAACTCAGTTTTTCTTTTCTTCAACAAAAATAGCACACCGAGTTTTTAAAATATTATTGCCTAAGTCTTACCTCGGAGATTTTGAATATATAAATACGAAATAAACCCTGCCTACGTGTATGCTTAAAGGACTCACTACAATTTCCGATCAGGATTGAATTAGCTTGAATGTATTTCTAAAATAAATTTTTATAAAATACATATTTTTGTTGGTCACCAAATCTGGAAAACAGCAGATATCCTTTCATGAGAATTAATTTTATGAAAGCATTATTTTCTTTTGAGTCTGAGAACAAGTCAAAATACTTCTGAATGCTTTTGGTTAGCACTTTATTGGAGAAATAATTACAAACAAGACTCTTTGATCACACTGAAGTAAAACTAGAAGTTACAAAAACAAAAACAGAATAGTCCTTCCACCGAGAAATTTATAGACTACTTATTAGATATCTCTTGGGTAAAAAGGAAATAGAAATTGGAATATAAATAACAACAAAAATGTTATATATTAGAATTTATAAAATGCAATTAAAGGGGAGATAAGCTGTAAATTCATTGCACTAAATACTTTCATCACTCAAAAATAAAATAAAAACTAAAATCTCTAACTCAAAAAAATTATAAACAAGAATATCAAGGAAATCAAAAGAAAATAATAAATATAAAATCACAAATTATGAGATAAATTATAAAATAGATTTAATTAATTATTCAGTTTTTGAAAATGATAAAATAGAAAACCACTAGAAAACCTAAGGGAAAAAAGAATGTACAACTATAGGAAATAGGAAATAAGAGGCAAATATCCATTAAAATAAAATAATTATTTTTTAAATGATGGGGCTACTTTGCTGACCTCTAATGAAATATTTTTGAAAATGTAGATGAGATAGACAATTTCTCTTTTTTTATTTCTTCTAAAAAAATAAAAACGGGATACACATGAGGAACGTACAGGTTGGTTACATAGGTATACGTATGCCATGGTGGTTTGCTGCACCTATTGACCCATCCTCTAAGTTCCCTTACCTCACCAACCCCCCAACAGGCCCTGGTGTGTGGCGTTCCCCTCTGTGTGTCCACGTGTTCTCAATGTACAGCTCCCACTTTGGAGTGAGAACATGTGGTGTTTGGTTTTCTTTCCCTGTGTTAGTCTGATGAGGATGATGGCTCCCAGCTTCATCCATGTCCCTTCAAAGGACATGATCTTATTCCTTTTTATGGATGCATAGTATTCCATTGTGTATATATCCCACATTTTCTTTATCCAGTCTATCATTGATGGGCATTTGGATTGGTTCCATGCCTTTGCTATTGTAAATAGTGCTGCAATAAACATGTGTGTGCATGTGTCTTTACAGTAGAATTATTTATATTCCTTTGGGTGTATACTCAGTAATGAGATTGCTGGATCAAATGGTATTTCTGGTTCTAGATCCCTAAGGAATCGCCCTACTGTCTTCCACAATAGTTGAACTAACTTAGATCTTCACCAACAGTGTAAAAGTATTCCTATTTCTCCACATCCTCTCCAGCATCTATTGTTTCCTGATTTTTTAATAATCACCATTCTGATTGGCATGAGATGGTATCTGATTGTGATTTTGATTTGCATTTATCTGATGATCAGTGATGTTGAGCTTTTTTTCATATATTTGTTGGCCATGTAAATGCCTTCTTTTGAGAAGTGTCTGTTCATATCCTTTGCCCACTTTCCTTTGAAAACTGGTATAAGACAAGAAAGTCCCCTGTCACCACTCCTATTCAACATAGTATTGGAAGTTCTGACCAGGAAAATCAGGCAAAATAAAGAAATAAAGCATACTCAAATAGGAAGAGAGGAAGTCAAGATGTCTCTGTTTGCAAATGATACGATTTTATGTTTAGAAAACCCCCTCCTCTCAGCCCAAAAACTTCCTGAACTGATAAGCAACTTCAGCAAAGTCTCAAGATACAAAACCAATGTGTAAAAATCACAACCATTCCTTTACTCCAACAATAGACAAGCAGAAAGCCAAATCATGACTGAAATCCCATTTACAATTACTACGAAGAGAATAAAACACCTAGGAATAAAGCTAACAAGAGATGTGAAAGGACCTCTTCAAGGAGAACTACAAACCACTGCTCAAAGAAATAAGAGAGGACACAAACAAATGGAAAAACATTCCATCCTTACAGATAGGAAGAATCAATACTGTGAAAATAGTCATACAGCCCAAAGTAACTTATAGATTCAATGCTATTTCCATCATACCGTTGACATTCTTCACAGAATTAGAAAAAAATATTTTAAATTTCATATGGAATCAGACAAGATCCTGTATACACAAGACAATCCTAAGCAGAAAGAACAAAGCTGGAGGCATCATGCTACTTGGCTTCAAACTATACTGCAAGGCTACAGTAACCAAAACAGCATGGTACTGGTACCAAAACAGATATATAGACCAATGGAGCAGAACAGAGACCTCAGAAATAACACTACACATCTACAATCATCTGACCTTTGACGAACCTGACAGAAAAAAGCAATGAGGAAAGGATCTCCTATTCAGAAAATGTTGCTGGGAAAACTGGCTAGCCATATGCAGAAAACTGAAACTGGGTCCCTTCCTCACACCTCACACAAAAATTAACTCCAAGTTGATTAAAGACGTTAAAGTAAAATCCAAAACCATAAAAACCCTAGAAGAAAATCTGCACAATACCATTCAGGACATAGGCATGGACAGAGACTTCATGACAAAAATGCCAAAAACAATTGCAACAAAAGCAAAATTGACAAATAAGATCTAATTAAACTAAAGATCTTCTGCATAGCAAAAGAAACCATCATCACAGTGAACAGGCAACCTATAGCATGGGAGAGATGCACAATTTCTTAAGGAAAGGCAAATTATTAAATGTGACCTTATTTGAAATATAATGTTTGAACAGATCGATTTTTTATTTGAGAACTTTAGAAAATTTATCTCGGAGTGCTTTCTTTTTAGCCTTTCAGATCCACTCACCATGCTTCTCTACCCTAATACCTGCTCAAAAAAACTATCCTCTTTGACCATATTAATCATCATTCTCAACCTCAAACTTCTGGTAGTGTTCTTGAATCTGACCCCATGCTTTTATCCATGTAAGGGACATGATCACACAATATATTTTTCTGATTACCTCTAACAAAATGAATTGTACAACTGGATTTCAAAATATTGAGCCATATTTGCATGCCTAAATATGATTTAACTATGATATGCATTTACATTTTCGTCATGTTATTGTTTTCTATTTGTCTATTTTTAAAATTAAATTTTTAGCAATTTCACCATAAAAATTCAAACGTAAAATATAACGATCACCCATTATACACTCTCCATAAATATTAATATCCTATTATTTTATATCATCTATCCCTCCCTTCACTCCACAGCACCTCAATCAGTTATTATTCCCATTATTATTATGTACTTCTTGAGGTAAATTTACATGAATTGAAACACACAAATCTCCTATTCTGTTACCAAATATGCCATTTTTAGCTACTTTCTTATATCCCATTCAAAAAAAATTAGCAACTCTGTTATTATTCAAAATGCCAAAGCTGTTTGAAATCTGCTTGTCTTGAAACAAGCAGATTTGTGCTTTTACAGTTTTCTAATATTTATTTAGTGCTGGTTATATCTCTATTCATGATGCTGGATCATCTATTGGACTACACGAGAATATTAGTTTCTAAGGATTCTCTCAAAATTATTACTATGCTTCATTGACTATGAGCACAAAAGCATGTGTTACTTAAATCATGCAGAAACATGTGAACAGTAATTTACTTTCTAGTTGTGTTTAATTCACTCTTCAGAATTTCAATACTGTCAAGGTGGAATGACACATGTTCAAACCATTTTTTCGTGTCAAAGGTCATAATCAACACATTCCAATAATATTATCTCTTTCAAAGTTGACTAAACCCCTTACAGTGTGTTGATCACAGTAGAAAAAAATAAAGGAAGAGAAAGGAGCAGTCCCTTTTGCTAAAGAATACTTGTTCCTGTCCAGCATGGCTGAATACTGACTCAGAACAGGACAGTACCCCATTTATCATAGGTGAGAGAAAACAGCAATCTTTTTTTTTTTATTATTATTATACTTTAAGTTCTAGGGTACATGTGCATAACGTGCAGGTTTGTTACATATGTATACATGTGCCATGTTGGTGTGCTGCACCCATCAACTCGTCAGCACCCATCAATTCATCATTTATATCAGGTATAACTCCCCAATGCAATCCCTCCCCCCTCCCCCCTCCCCATGATAGGCCCCATTGTGTGATGTTCCCCTTCCCGAGTCCAAGTGAGCTCATTGTTCAGTTCCCACCTATGAGTGAGAACATGCGGTGTTTGGTTTTCTCTTCTTGTGATAGTTTGCTAAGAATGATGGTTTCCAGCTGCATCCATGTCCCTACAAAGGACACAAATTCATCCTTTTTTATGGCTGCATAGTATTCCATGGTGTATATGTGCCACATTTTCTTAATCCAATGTGTTACTGATGGACATTTGGGTTGATTCCAAGTCTTTGCTATTGTGAATAGTGCCGCAATAAACATACGTGTGCATGTGTCTTTGTAGTAGCATAATTTATAATCCTTTGGGTATATACCCAGTAGTGGGATGACTGGGTCATATGGTACATCTAGTTCTAGATCCTTGAGGAATTGCCATACTGTTTTCCATAATGGTTGAACTAGTTTACAATCCCACCAACAGTGTAAAAGTGTTCCTATTTCTCCACACCCTCTCTAACACCTGTTGTTTCCTGATTTTTTTAATGATTGCCATTCTAACTGGTGTGAGATGGTATCTCATTGTGGTTTTGATTTGCATTTCTCTGATGGCGAGTGATGATGAGCATTTTTTCATGTGTCTGTTGGCTGTACGAATGTCTTCTTTTGAGAAATGTCTGTTCATATCCTTTGCCCACTTTTTGATGGGGTTGTTGGTTTTTTTCTTGTATATTTGTTTGAGTTCTTTGTAG